>NC_132899.1:8104572-8397072 GCF_030463535.1 Salminus brasiliensis | reverse complement strand
GTTTATTGTTTGGTAAACCATAGTCTGGTCAATTGAACTGAGCTTCCTGTGAACACTGAGTGTATCACAGCCTGACCTACTGACCCACCTCTAAAATGCAGCTATAGGTGAGAACTGAGGGAATCACCAGCAGCTAACTACAAACACAACCTTTCATACCACTGCCGATCTGCACGGAAGGCATCACTAAATGTTGTATTCCCATAAACAGGGTCCATTGTTCTCCAGTGCGTCACTTTAGCACAGATAGCTGCTCATACAGATGAATCACGCTCAGGAATGATGATTTTCTCTCACGTTAGTTTGCTAGCAAGCAGACAATGACAATGTTCCCAACAGGCTGCAGCTTTTTTTTTTTTCGCGCCAAATCAACGGTAGAGAGTGAGACTGCTTCCGTCTGATAAATTACCTCAGAGAGAAGAGTCAGCAGGAAGGCCCTTGTGCACAATGCCATCCAGCCGCCTGTGCCTCACACACACACACACACACTCACACACATATCCGTTACAGATGGGAGCAATCATGACCTGCTTCTTGTTTTCGCCTCAGCTTGGAGGAAACCCATTGTTAAGGCCCTGGCCAGAGAGGCCATGAAGATTGGACGGCGCTTGTTGCAGGGACACCATCAAAAAAAGTGTGTGTGTATATGTCTGAGGGGGGGGGGTCTACACCTGCATTATCTGGGGGTGTTTTCCTGGACAAACATTGAACATGTGGTGTATTATAGGGTCAAAATGAACCACTCTATCAGCGTGCTTTAGAAAATATGGTGTATTTGTGTTTACAGGCTAATGGGGACTAATTTGTGCAGACAGCAAAAGACAACACTGGAGAACTGGAGCTGAAATATTATGCAATTTCTAATTTTCAGTGATAAATTTATATTTAGTGTCAAAATCAGCACATATTAGACAGATTACATGGTCAATAATGTACTGTTTAAAGGGCTCATACCATAGAAAACAACTGAATAAATGTTCAATGAAAGAATTTGGTGGAGTACATAACATTTAGACAACTTTTAAAAAATCATATTATTAAATATTTAGTCCATAAAAGCTGGAAAACACGTTTTGCATTCACTGTTTTAGTGATTTCACAAAAAACAATATACATACATACAGTATTTCAACCCACACAGCCTGCAGTTGAGCCCTGCCCAGTCCTACTGACATTATGAGGAGTGTTTCAGCTTTGAGTGCTCCCTGAATGAATACCAGCCAATCAGAACAGAGATCATTTACATAGCACAGTCCTAACAAAAGCATCAACATTTTTTAGGGAAAACAAGCATTGTATGCATTATTTTAAATGACAAAATGTGTAAATGGACCTCAGTGAAGAAAAATAAATACAAACAAATGTAAGATAATGGCCCTTTAAAGTGCTTTAGTATATATTACCCATATAAAGCTGTTGAAACTCGAAAATGAGAGTCTGGACAGTGTTAGCAGCTCAGCAGATTGCTACAAACCAAAAGGCAAACACCTTATCAGATCCGAGGATCATATTTTCACACGGTAAGGGGGCCCTGTTGCAGGATGTTTGAGAACTGGCCAAATCTCTGGCTGATTCCCAAAGCGACTCACTGACTGACAGACAGACTGGCTCAGTGATTCTCTAAATGATCCCCTAAATGAGTGACTGATTCACTGAATGATTCCTTAATTGACTGACTATAAGCCCACTGAAGTGTTTTAGCATATGTTGCTCATCTTTAGCTGTTTAATCTTATATTAAAAGTATGTAAGATGATAATCCAAGGAGGAAACACTGCTCACATAAACACACCAGTCTACCTGCAGAAGGGAACAAGACTGAAGCTTTTCTCTACTGTAGATGAGATCGCCTCTCAGTGGTCACTTTGGAGAATTAGTGAAATTAAGCCTGTTTGTTATTTCCAGCTGTGGAGTCACCTAAACCTTGTGGACTGGAATGGAATTATAAATATTATTATATATTATTTATATTATTATTTATATATTATAAAATTCCAAATATTTTGGAGCATTTCTATTGGTCCATCCATCATTAAATTCTGACACAATATTAAGAACAAGATTCACATTATGTCAAAAACAACAAAGACAGTGATGGTATATTAGCATATATTAAAGGGCTGGTGCAGCACTAACACTGAATATTTTATTTGCCATGTTATATAATATTCTGTCATATAGCGTTGCAACCCCAGCCTCTCTGGTTATTGTGTTCTTACTACAATCCCCAGAATGCACCGCAAAGGTCTCACGCACCCATTGGAAATTTTCCCCAGAGTGGATAAAGAAATCCATACTAGAATAGCCAGTGATTAAAATACTAATTAACACAAATATGATTTTCGCTATAGAGCACTTTTTATGCAGCCTGACCTTTACATATCCATCCCATAATGCTTAGATGTTGATGTTTTTTTCTTTGTTCTTGTCACCTTTAAGATAAACAATCAGTTTTTAAACAGGAATATCTCACTCTAGTGAGCTGTGCGGCACCACTGTAGGAGGCAAGTCGGCAGATTAACAATAGAGATACCTTACCTTGACATCCTTTCAGAAACAGATGTTAAAATGAGGAAATGTAGTTCTGGAAATGTCCTGGTCTAGGATGTGGCTTCTACAGCTGGATTAGGCCCACAAGTACCATTTGCATTTCCATTTCTGCTGGGAAGCTTTAGGCCCAGAATCAGCTGCTATCTAGCAATTTTCAGGAAAGAATTAATGAATGAATAAATGACTGAAAGAATGAATAAATAAACAAATATAATAAAATAATAATAAACTAATCTTTTATATTACAGTCATTTTCAACAGCAGAACCCCAAATTAATGTACATAATCCAATTTGAGCGAAATACTAATGAGGCAATTTAATACTAAGGCCATAACTATGATTGATCTAATGCAGATTCAAATAAAATTTGTAAAGTTTTGATATCTTCTTGATTATGTTGGTGATAAAATGGGTTCCACTTTGTTTTGTATTGTTATGAGTTATGGAGCCCCATTTCAATGCTCTATAGAACCATTTGTGTTTAGAGTAAATATAGGGGGACACAATCCAAGGAAAGAAGAAGGTATTTAGGCTATGTGGCCCCAGGAAAATGGACTATCAGTGAATATCACTGGATGGGATCAGTTCACAGAAAGTGAAAATAACAAATCAAGTGACACAAATAAGGCACAAATAATAATAATAATAATAATAATAATAATAATAGAGTAGGCATATATTTAAACACACTTTAGCCAAAAATGCAGCACTTTTTTACAGTGATAAAATCAAGCATCTTTATTTCAAACATTTAAAAGCAGCAAACACTTGGCAAAGGTAGTAAATATTCATTCAGCAGAAGGTTTTCCACTGTTCACAAACTGATTATAAAACATCAGGCAGCCAGAAGAGGGTAGCTTTAACGTAATGCAGGCTTCAGCCACACCCACACACCCACAAACACTTCTTGAGAGGAACTTTGGGTCTAATTGGGTCAGATAAACACATATCATACATTTAAACATATTCAAACCGGTCTTAAAACTGCACAATATCTCTTGAAAAGATGCATATTGACATTCTCCCTTCATGCAGGTCCAGCATGCGCTGAAGCATAATTTACCTCAGTAAACTCAGTAAAGGCCCTGAGACACGCCCGACACAACGCAGCTCACTTCAGGAACAAATTCACAACGACTAAAATGTAACAGTGCAGTATTATTTGAGACTCTCAACACGTTTGATAGAGGCAGGCCATCTTTATAGATAACAGCATGTCATACAGTGTTAGAAACCACATCCTGATTATCCTTCTGACATACTGAAGAACTTCTCTTAAAGAACTTAGTCCCTGAATAAAAGCATAGTAAACATACTGACATACTCGCGTTCAAAATAGAAAGGTCATCTGCATATTCTTTACAATTTAGGGCTTAAAAAACTGGCCAACATCCAGACATGGCAGCTGATTTCACTAACGAATCACTGAGACGTCCTGCAGAGAGAGACTCCATTAACAGATCAGGCCTGGGTTTCCCAAAAGCATCCGAGCAAGATGATCTTCATGCCAAGACGCTTTTGGGAAAGTGGGGCCAGATGTGGTTGATTACAGTAAACATGCTAATGTTCTCTGAAAATATCACTCTCAGCTTAAAGGTCTTTACACTCGATGGACAAAAGTATTTGGACACCTGCTTATTTATAACTTTTTAACAAAATCAGGGTGTATTTAAAAAAGGAGTTGGAATAGCTTTTTCTACTGTCCAGGGAAGGCTTTCTACTAGATTTTGGAGCATTGCCATGAGAACTTGATTGCATTCAGTGACAAGAGCGTTAGTGGGGTCAGAATACTGGATGACCACCACCCCACCTCACCCCCAACTCCCGAACTCATCCCAAAAGTATTGGATGGAGCACCACCATAATTCCAGAGAACACCGTTCCACTGCTCCACAGCTCAATGCTGGAGGACTTTATACCCCTCTAGCCCACATATGGTATTAGACAATCTAGACAATCTAGACAATCTGAATGTGTGCATTTGCACAACTTAAAGTAGATGAATGCATTCATTAAAAGTGGCGTCCACAAACATTTGGACATACAGTGCATTTACCTGAACTCCACAATTTCAGTCAACTTCCTGAGACAGCTTGTGTTACTGCTCCCTCTAGTGGCTTCACACAGAAAGTTTGCAGCCCTGGCCCTACATTTAGTGTTTCACTGCTCCAGGATCTTTTCCAAGCCTCCAGGGGCCCGAAGCAATATCTTACTGAGGGACTCTTCATGATATTATTTTGTATAATAATTCAAATGAATCAAAGCTTGATTAATTTACCAGAACGAGTATAATAAATGCTTAGGTAAACATATCAGAATATTATGACCACCTATCTAATAGTGGGAATAATCACCCTTGGCTCGGATGACACTAGTGTGATGCTGGCATGGACTGTATTAGGTAACGGAAGGTGTTCATTCATGCGGGTTGATTGCTTTATACCACTCGCAGGAGTTGTTGTTGCCCTCTGGCATCAATGGCCCATGAGGAACCACAGTCATGTCGTTGGGAGACACTCAACATGTGGGAAGTCCATTGTCGGTACATCTTGAGTACGGCGGCTCTAGAACATTTGGTGAAGTTTGTGGTTTTCGAGATCCTACCACCCTCTTGGCCTGGGATGTCACAGATGGTGCGTGACAGGGTTTGCTGCATGTATAATTAAGCGAGCACACCAGTCAGTTGTAGCAGAACGCTAAGCGATCGTCATGGGCAATGGATGTGGTTTGACTGATGTCCAAAAGGGCATGATAAAAGGGGCCCATTAAGCGATACCCCCCACAATCGGCATAACAGTGGTGCCCAGTGTGGTCAGGCTGGTCGACTATTATGGTCATTCTGGTTGACAAGCTTGGTCATGCTAATCAAAGTGGTTGACCAGCCTGGTCAAGTCAGTCATGCTGGTAGACCAGCTAAACCCTTGTAGCTTTTTATAACTGCATAATCTGCTTAGAGCAAGAAATGGTCCTGCTCTGCTCTAACACACTTTAGCTTAGTAAGGACTGGATAAATAAGCTGGATCAGGTGTGTTGGAGCAGAGAAAACCCATGGTTACTTTACAATTTATGGTAGATATGTGGGACCAGGGCTGGAAACCACCAGTTTTAAGCATCCGTACATTTGTGTTCCCATGAAGTGTCTGTTTCCCATGAGTCCAGTCCTGGAGGGCCATCAAATGTTTGGCTTTGGCTTTCCAAAATCTTTGTAGTGTCAAGCTCATGCGGTCGATATTGATTATGACACTCTAGCCTGACTAAGAAAACCCAGTTCTGATAATGACCGATAGCTGCTGGGAAGCTAGAAAACATATTTCAAACACTTTGTCTATTTAGTGTATCTTAAAGGGGGACAAGCTTTGGTACACTAAATACCTATTTGATACACTAAATAGACAAAAGTATTGGGACGCCTGCTCATTCATTGTTTCTTCTAAAATCAAGGGTATAAAAAAACGAGCTGATCTTGCTTTTGTTGGAGTAACTGTTTCTTTTGTCCAGGGAAAGCTCTCTACTATATTTCTGGAACATTGCTGTGAGCATTTGATGACATTCAGCTACAAGCGTATAAGTGTGGTCAGGATGTTGGACGATAACTGCCCCACCTCATCCTCAACTCTCCAACTCATCCCAAAAGTATTAGATGGGAGTATCATCATTCCAGAGAACACAGTTCCACTGCTCCACAACTCAATGCTGGGGGGGCTTTATACCCTTTCTAATCTGTGTGTGCATCTGTGTGTGTGTGCATTTGCACAACTGTGTCAGCAATGGGTGCACCTTAAAGAACCTGAATGAATTCATTAGAAAGGGTGTCCACAAATATTTGGACATATGGTGAATATCATCAGATGGGGGTTTTCTGAGTCTGGTTGGAGTAGGTTATGCAATATTTTTGTATTTATTAATTTATTTTTAATCTGCATTCATTGTCCTGTGCTCAACTGTAACACTGTCTTATGAAGCACTTCATAACCTTAGTAAAAAAAAAAAAAAAAAACTGCACAGCAGTGTTTTCCTAGCTTTCACACATCCGATCTGCCTCATCAGCTAATAATGGGAGTCGTACATTAGCTGGAACAGGTGTGGTAGCGTTGGTGCTAAACTGACTGAAGGGACAGTGGCAACAGCCGTGTGACTCTCCAGGACTGGATGTAGACCCGTAATACTCTCCCAACAGGACAATTTGTGCCATGTTCCCCCAGCTGCCCTGAGACAGGTAATCTGCATAGCTCTGATCTTTCTTTTTTCTTTCCCTCATGTTTTCCTGTCATCGGCTTCTTCAGTCTCATGAGGTCCTACGTGAAGCCGCAGCAGCTCGTCTCCCGTGTGTCCATCTCCGTCATATCATGGATTTGAAACTTGGGGTCTGAAGGCGGCTCAACAGAACGACCAATCAGTTCCCTGCAGGGCAGAAATACACAACTGCTACTACTGATTTGTTAAGTAATCATACGTGGTTGCGTATGTGGGTCCTCAGATGAGGATGGTTTAGGCATGCAGTGGAACAGGGCTGATTGGTGTGGTATAAGGATGTCTTGGCTGATCGAGTATGTCTGTGTTAAAGCAGCTTTAGAATTATGTTGATGCTCCTCTGACTGTAACAGGGAGTACAGCGTCTCGGTCAGTGCCACCCCGGGCTGAAACGCTGCTACTGCACTGCCAAGGAACTTTGGTGGAGCTGCACCAGACCTCTCTCCAGAACTGTGTAACTCTGCTTAACCAGAGTCATGTCTGTGTACAATCCTGTGATGCCTGAAATCCCTCCTACTTCCTACATCTCCCCCTTTTTACTCCATCACCTCTCATTCCTGCTTCCACATTTATCAGAGAAGCAGGACTGGTTTCCTACCACATGCAGAAGCTACCTGAACTCCAGCCTAATATTCTCATAGTTCTTCTCCTCTATTACAGTCTGCTCCTAAATCATCATATGCTGATGGCAATGTCCGAACTAGCAAATGGACGTTCAGCTCATATCATGACTTATATTTATGTTGAGTAAAAAAAAAGCTAATGAAAAAAAGCTAATGTAGGGGGAGCCCAGGAGCAAAAATATAATTTATCACATAATGCTGCTTTAAATGTAATAAATGTAACTACTTATTATTATTATTATTATTATTATTATTAATAATAATAATAATATAATCATCATCATTATTAATATTATTAGAAGAAGATGAACAAAAAGACTAATAGTAATGACAGTAAATAATGCCATTAATTCATAATGAAAAATTGTCTCATCAAAAGTATATATTGACAATTATATCATGCAGAGATACTCTGCATCCCTAAAATGTGATGTTGTTCAACACAAAGATGGAGTGAAAGTGGAGAGTTTACACAGGACGAGGAAGGGGTAAGGGCACGGTACATCTCCCAAAATTCAGTTATGGCATAACTCAGTTTATGAACATCTGAGCATGTGCACAACAAAACAGTACCAAACGCTTACAAGCCTCAAGACTCATGGTTCCATAAAGTGGTTCTCCTTAGACATTACCAGAACCTTCTATGGCAGCTTTTCAAGTGTATTAGAGAGCCAAAATGGTCGAGGGTGGAACTTCTTTCTTTCGAGATTACTCCAGACTGTAGACTGGTTTTATTTAGTCTGGAAGTAAACGTGCCGATTGAAGTTATGTTTGGGTTGAGTAACAGTATGACTTACTTTGCCACAGTCATGAATGCTAGGTCGACATTGATGCCGGTCTTGGCACTGGTTTCCATGAATATGACACCATGTTCCTGTAAAGCAAGGCAAACAAACTGTCTGTTTGATCATCTTTTATGAGTTTATGGAGTCTGTGGTGATTCTTTGAGTGTATATAATATATATACACTCTCTCTCTCTCTCTCTCTCTCTCTCTCTCTCTCTCTCTGTATACACATACCCTGGCAAGCCTCTCTCCATCCTCACGCTTGATCACTCTGCTGCTTCCCATATCAGTCTACAGAACAACAGAAAAACCAATCAGCCAAAACATTAATACTTCCTGCCTAACATTGAGTTGGGCCACCTTTTTGCTGCCACAACAGCTCTGACCCATTGAGGCATGGATTTGACAAGACTTCTGAGTTATTCTGTAGAATCTGGAACCAAGACATTAGCAGAAAGTCCTTTAAGTCCTGTAAATTGTGAGGTAGGGCCTCAACAGATTCTCATGACCCTGTTAGCAGTTCCCCGACTGTCCTTTCTTGGAACACTTTCGGTAGGTACTGGCCGCTAAGTACCAGAAAAAACCCACAAGTTCTGAGTCATCCTAAATGACCCTTGTCATAGTGACTCAGATTCTTATACTTGACTACTTCTCCAGTCTTTGTACATCATCATCACCTTCGAGAACTGACTGTTCACTTGCTTCCTAATATATCTACCCCAGACAGAGGACACTGTAGATGAAGATAATCAATGCTTTCAATTTACCTGGTGTTAATGTTATGGCTGTTTCATGTATGTAATTGTTATATATACTGTATCTAGTAATAGCAACCTGGCAAAGGGATGTCTTACCTTGTTACCAAGCAACATGATAACCACGTCACTCTGTGCATACTCGTGGATCTCAGTGAGCCACGCCTTGAAGAAGAAATGTATAGACAGAAGTTAGAGGGCAAAGGGATTCATGCAGATGTGGATTAAGATCATGTCGTTACCCATAGAAGATACGTTACCCTGATGTTGTCAAATGAGGACTTGCTGGTGATGTCATACAGCAACAAGAGAGCTGCATGGAGAAAAGACAATACACAGTCATATCAGAATAATATGACCCCTCCTGGTTTGGAAGGAACCCGTTTTCACAACCTGGGTAAAGGTTCCATGAATGCAAGCTTGTTAGGTGGTTTTGGTCTTCTAGTGACACTCTCAGACTAGACATTGCTAGAAATGTATTAGCAGATACTCAGTCAGTCAATCAGTGTCTAGGTTTGCAGTCAGAATTGGTCCATTCTGGTTAATATTTGAAGGCAATGGTCAAAAGCTGATCAGTACCAAGAGGCCTTTGAGCTTCAGGTACGGCTCAGGTTGACCCGCCATCCCTTAAGATCCATGGAAGACGAGCATCCAGGCTTGTCCTGGCACCGAAGGGGGAAACGTACTTCCCCCGGATGTCTGAACAGCAGAGTCGCTCGCTGTCTTCAAATGCAGACTGAAGACCCTCCTCTTCCAAGAGTACTTGGGCGAAATGTAGTGCAGAGTATTGTAGTCTTCATACTGATTTTTGTATTATATTTGAATCCTAGCCAATACGAACTAGCTAATGGTATTTTCCATTTATTGTAAAGAGCCTCTGCTAAATGCCTTCAATGTAAATGTAAATGTAAAAGAGTGTAGAGATTCACTGTAGCACGCTACAGTCTGGGTATTGCAACAAAACATAAACTACATAAAACTGCTACAAACAAATGCTGAGGTATAAAATGTTGTACTTCTAAACAGTACATAACATCACAATCAACATCAAATACTAATTTAAGACTTTAGGTGGTGCTGCTCTGCTGGCAATGTTGCTGTGCACCTAGACAGGACATAGATAGTCATCAAAATGAAACATTTCCCTCTGGAGGATTGAGAGAATAATGAAATAAATCTAATATATGATGGTTGTACAAATAATCAGATCACACAACAAAACTGCACTTAACCTTTAAAAGCACATAACTGTACTTACAACAGCCCGTTAAATATTGGCATTATCTTAACTCTTAAGATGAGATATTTAATTAGAGGGGATCCATAAAAAGTGCAGAACAAGTTAGGACACCTTTGTCTTTTGAATATATTTAAAGATGGCATTTGATCCTCTTTTGAACACTGCTGAGAGATGCAGAGACCACATGTCCAACAACTAAAGCTGAGGTGGAGGTAAACCATGCAACATGACAATGACCAAAATATTACAGTACAGTACAGTAAATCCACCAAGGAATGGTTGAAAAGAAAGAAATGGTCCAATCAAAGCTCGGGTCAAAATCCTATTGCGGTGCTGTGGGGTGATTTAAAACAGGCTGTGCAAAAAACCTCTCAAACATCGCACAGCTGAAAGAGTTCAGCATGGAGGAGTAGGAAAAACATTCTCACAGTTAATGGCAGAGACATGGATGAGGAGACATCTTCTCACCATGAGCATCTCTGTAGTAAGCATGAGTGACACTGCGAAATCGCTCTTGTCCTGCCGTGTCCCAAATCTGAACCAGAGAGAAGAAAGCGCAAACAAGTCACTCAAGCTGAGAAACACAGCAGATCTTCTCCATACTGGCAACTGTACTTTCATCCCAGTGTTTTCTTTTGTCCCCTAATCTACTAGTGTGGCAAGTCTATACGTCAGGTTGGTTTTCAGGGTTGAACTCCCATTATATACAGTATTGTGCAGAGGTTATTTTTACTTTACAGATGCAAGTAAACAAAAATCAACAAAAATCTTTCTCAAGAAAGTAGTTAAGCTCTTGTGAGATGGTTTGGAGAACCAAGCTTGGTTCCAGATTTCTCCTGGAAGCCAGCAATTCCATCAGCAGCTCACCTGATTTACCATCATTAAGCACTGATGTACCAAAACAGGTGTTGGATGAGAATACTAGACTCCCATGAGGAGAACTTTGGTTGAGGAGATGTTTCAATGAACACAGCGATGGAAAATAACTAATTTTGTATGAATGCTATTTGTATTTTGCTAGTGCAGACCATACAGAGAAAATACAGACTTAGAAGTGTTTTTGGCCAGGAGTCCAGGTCGGCTTTCCGTGGTCTGTGTGTAAAGCCTGGCCCCCCTGTTAAAGTGGTGGTCTGAAGAAGAGGGAGGAGACGGGTTGGAGGTGGGTGCGAAGTTTGTTCGGCGGGATAGACTGTAAGTTATGAATATATAAAGAGGATGAACACCTGGAGAAGGTGGGGTTAAGAGTATGGTCCTTCTCCTTCTACTTTAAATTCTTAAGTTCCACTTACAGATAAGGCTCTTCTTCATTCTGATTTGCATAGCCCTGTATATCATTATATGTTTTAAATGAGGCCCCAGGCGCCCCACCTCCCCAGATACACCACATGCCTGTGCCTTCGTTATTCCAGGAGGATACTTACATTCATTGTTTCTCCTTAGACAAGAGCTCGTCTAGACACTAATGACGAACTTTAAAATGACGAGGTCCACAGCTTGAGAGAGATAAAACATTGGCTTTTCAGTGGCACGTTCACTCACCTGTAATTTGACTTTCACATCCCCAACAGTGACCACTTTATTCTGATGAAGAAAAACAAGGGAAGAATGTCTTCAAATGTCTGACAAAACATCCAAATCGCAAGCCTTCTTTCAGTCTCTGACATTTCTAATGTGAAGTGACTCTGTTGTGACTGGCTTTCTTCCAGAACTGATCACAGTCATGCATCTCAGATGGGCTCTATGGCAACAAGTTCTGCTCTTTCTAACAGTTTAGACCGAAGATGAGCTCTCTGCTGCACAGAACGTGCATTAATTGCTCGGAAACTGGATGAGCGAAATCAAGGAGCATCATAATTTCATGCTGTGAGAGTAGGAGTTAAAGGTCAGTGTTGTGGGAAAAGAGCTGGTGATAGAAAGAGAACGACAGTGTTACCGTGAAGCCAATGCCCACGGTGGCAGAGAAAGAGCCAGGGATGAATTTGCCCTGATCAAACTGAACGAGCAGAGACGTTTTCCCCACACCACTGTCACCCACCAGGATCGTCTGGGAAAGGCAAGAAAGGCAAAGAGAGAGATATAGAGACAGAGAGAGAGAGAGAGAGGGATGCAAAGATATGTAATCAGTGCTTAATAGGTAACATTAATAAGAACAGCCAACCTTCACCTTCACTGTCACCGTCATATCAGAATATTATGACCACCTCAGGTAATAAACACAATTAATAGACAGACTTAATCAGCATTAATTAACAGTAAATAAGCAGCATTTATAATGAATAAGTGAAATTCATAAAATGAAAAGCAAATTAATCAGTTCATTATTTAAAAGCAGATATTATAAAGTCTAAACTAATTAAAGTTATTAAGTTATTTAACAAAAGTCTTGACTAAACCAATCAATCAGTCCAGAATGTCCCATTATAGAAACCGATACTAAAAATAAAGGGATTTTAATGAACAGATTAATCAGCAGCTCATCTGATCTAAACAGTGGGGCTGCATTATTTATACAAACACAAAGATCAGATCAGATCAGTATCGGCTAAAACTCTTGATTGAGGACATCCCTACAATGTAGTTACACGTTATGTGTGGTTATGCACACAGTGACCTCCAGGACTCTTATTTCTTTGGCACGCAGTAAAGACATATGATCCTGAGGCACTTTTCCCACTGCCATCGTCACTGCATGCACCAGAGAGGCTGAAACTCTTGAAATTGTAATATTACCACTGCTGCATGCGCAACATATTCTCAAAAGTTTCGCCCTGGAAATGCTTATAGGAAGAGGTAAGCTTTATTAAACCTTAAAGCGGGCAGAACTGGGACGCTGGAGACACTCTCAGCTTATTAATGAACAGGAGCTTAAGGTTTAGCGTTTAAGTCGACTGGAGTGTTCGAGGAGATAAGAGAATTAGTGCAACGGTGACAGACGCACACACCATGCAAGCTGCTGGATTTGACCTCCAGTTTCGGCCCAAGGCATGCTGACTTGCTGTCAGAAGGTTTTAATGTCCATGGTTTTCTGTCAAATAATGCTTGTTCAAAGGCTGCTCTGGCCTATCACTAGCTTCACTGCTGCACCCAGGTTTCAGAAAGAATCAGGCTTTCTTTAGGACTAAGGCATGATTTAGCAAAATAGAACGGATTAGGCTGAAAAATATGGCGAAGGTTAGGCTAAACTGTAGCGCTACAGTCTGCGTGTCACAGGACTGGTAGTGCTTTATAAATAAATGATTCAGTGCTTATGTACAGTGTGTGTTATGAAGCCCCTGTTGGCTAGCCTTCATGTAAAGCATTAGCATTAAGAGAATGGGTTGTTAAGGAGAATTAATAAGCCATTAGGCTGCAATGAAGGCAGTTAATGCATCTTCCATACAGCTTAAGTGTTCTGATGGGTTGGCTAAAGGGCAAAATGACCATTAATATAACACTTCATGGTTTCCCACCGCTAGCTATAGTTGAAGTGCAGTGTTCCTCCACTATAAATGATAGTAAACCTGTTGTTCTGTACAAAGCACCTGTTGTGTAAATCTCTGATCACACCATGATTCGGTTTGATTATAATTCTTCTAATTATTTATTATACATATCGTTCGTACAGAAACGGGGCCCGAGTGGTCCAGGGGACTAAGGAACTGTCACTATGATTAGAAGATCGCTGGTTCGAATCCCGGTCATGCTGCTAGCCATTGGAAACCAAGGCCCAGAGAGAGCACAATTGGCCTTGCTCTTTCCAGGCTTCGCTGCGGTGCTAGCCGTCACTGGCGTCGAAGCCAGGTATGCTTCCCTCCAGATGTGTTGATGGCTTGGCTGCATGCGATGGTGGGGGGTGGGGAGGGTGCGTATACTTTGGCCAATTGGTGGTCCAAATTGGGGAGGAAATCTGTGTATGTAAAATATATGTACTGAAAGCTCAGATTTTACCAATATATCGGATCTAAATATGAACAATTCCCTCATTATATTGTACATTCATCACGTTTTCATTGTTCTATTATGAAACTCTGGGGTCTCTGGGGTGGCTATGGCAATGCTCCAGCTATCCCTGACTGAATCTGTGAAATTACTGAGTCAATTAAAACCCTGACCTTTACACACTCGCGGCCCACGTATGATCTTTTTTTTTCATTGACACAGTCTTCAGCCTCACACTTAGCATTCGCATGCTCTTCACACGACAGAGCACGTCATCAAGTGCAGCGCTACAGCAACAGAGAGCCAGCTGGAGGGGGAAGATGCGGTTGCCATGACAGCGAAGAGTCTCAGGCAAGCATGGTCCACCCCTCCTCCTCCTTTTCCCCCTCCTCCGCCTGACAGGAAGTAATCAGGTGGAATAAACACAGATGCTCTGCAATTTGTCACAAACAAGGACTATTAGGGTATATGATGAGGAGGCTGTGTAAACAGAAAGGTACAGGTCACCATGCATGGCGTCAGTGAGATGCAGGAATTACCAAATGGTTGTTTTTCTATGTTTCTGTGTTTCTCAGGTGCACTTTAAGGTTGACAGGTGCGTTAGATCATGTGCAAGTGTTGAGGGATAATGCCTACTGTGAAGGAATGGATCTAATGGATTATGTACAGGCACTAGTACAACAAAATTATATCAGTGATGGACAGATGATGGGCATTTATGGATAGCTGGATAGATGGATCAACAGATGGGAATTTATAAACAGATGGATGGATGATAAACCGATGATGGACATTTATGCGTGGATGGATGAATGCATGATTGATTGATGGATGATGAAATGAATGGATAATTAATTCTGAATGGATTAATCAATACATCGATGGATGGGTGAATGTGTGATTGGATCAATGGACGGATGAGTAGATGGATGGATGGATGGTTGGTTGGATGATGGAAATTCATGGACAGAATAATGGACGATGGATGGATGGATGGATGAAAGCTTGGAATGAATAGATGATGAATTGACGGATGGCTGAGTGGATGGTTTATGGAAATTCATGGATAGATGGATGATGGACAAACGTATGGATGGATGAGTGACTGGATGATGGAAATTCACAGACAGATGAATAAGTGGATGAGTGATGGAAATTAATGGATAAATGGATGATGGACAAACGGATGGGTGCATGGATGAGTGGATGGATGGGTGGATGGACGAATGGCTAGCAGATGAATGGATGAGGGACTAATGGATAGATGAATGTGTGGTTGGATCTATAGATGGTTAAGTGGATGTATGGATGATGGAAATTCATGGACAGATAGATGGATCAATGAATGATGGTTAGATGGATGGGTAAATGTGTGGGTGGGGTCGATGCTTGGCTCAAGTATAGATGAGTGGATAAATGATGATTAGTGGATGGATGGATGAATAGATGTGCGGCTGGATGATGGATATTCATGGACAAATGAATGAATGGATGAATGTGTGGTTGTCTGGTGGACTAATGAGCTTGAGTTCAGCAGTTCATGCATCATTGCGTTCAATTTGACGTTCCACTGTAAGAATGAACTAAGTGCTAGTTATTTTAGTGTGTACTCAGTTATATAATACCATGCAGTCTGCAAGTCTCTCTGACCACAGCTGAGCCCTACACCCACCCCCTTCTCCCATGAGACCTAAGGCTAATGGAGACACACATTATAAATAAAGCCACAGCTCTCAGACCCTTAACCAGTATAGAAGAGCACAACCACACCACTTTAGAGCTTACAGCTCATATATAGGCCTATATAGGCAACCACACTGTACATACATATATTACACAACCTATACTACACAATCTCACAGCAGGTGGTGTACCTTGCTGAAAGCTGGTGTTTTACTATAGACAAAGGTCTTTCTTTATGCTTCTCAGTGCAGATCACACCCATAACCATCACTGTGCTGTAGAAGCAGGATTCCACAAGACCTCTGAAGGCACCCTGAGGTACGTGGCATCAAGACTAACGTTAGCAGCAGATCCTTAAACTCCTGCAAGTTGTGAGGTGGTAGGCCCTCCATGGATCGTATGAATGAGCCTTAGGTGTTCATGACCCTGTCGCCAGTTCACAGATTGTCCTTTCTTAGAGCACTTTTGGTAACTACTGATCACTGCATACCATAAAACCACACAAGACCTGCCTGATGTTTTGGAGATGTTCTGACCCGGTCGTCTAGCCATCACAGTTCGGTTCTCGTCAAAGTGTCTCAGATTCTTACGCTCACCCATTTCTCCTGCTTTTAACACCAACATCACCTTCAAGAACTGACTGTTCACTTGCTGCCTAATATATCCACCCCTGACAGATGGTAAATAACCTGTCAGTGGTGTTAATGTTATGGCTCTTCAGAGTATGATGATTTATTTGATAAAACACCACATAACTCATAAGACCAGCTGGTATAGCAGCTGATTTCAGCCCTATCACAATACTGATCGTTCGTATTGATAACCGCACAGACTGGCAGTGCACTGAGCTGACCCTCGCCTACAGAAGCAAATTCTGAGAGAGTGGTAAGAGACCACGGAAGCGGTGTGTGTTTGGGGGGGGGGTCTTTTCTAATCTTTTAGTCTACATTCAGCATCAGGTTCCCCGCTCAGTGTTCTAGTACCCGGGGTGCTCCTCCTGTAGGACCAGCAGCTCGCCTCAGTCTTACCTTGTGTGTTAAATCCTCGTTGTAGAATCCACACACTGCTCCGCCCTGCTCCGCGTCCTCCCCATCCATCGCTCACACACTCACACACACACACACTCACACACACACACTCTCTCTGGTCTCTGATGAGCAGGCTCTGTCTCTTCCTCCGGAGCGCGCCTTTCCCTTTCTTGCCTCTTTCTCTGAGTCTCTGCTGTGATTTCAGTGCAGCCCCCGGAGTTCACTGCACAGTCGTGACGCAACGGTCGACGTCATTTTCAATGTAAGCAGGAGGCGATATAGCATCACATAAAAAATAACCACGAAATTATGTTTTGTAATTAAAATAATAATAATAATAATAATAATAATAATAATAAAATAATAATAATAATAATAATAATAGTTATTATTATTATCGTTATTATTATTGTTGTTATTATTATGATTTTATTATTATTATTATTATTATTATTATTATTAATAATAATAAAATCATAATAATAACAACAATAATAATAACGATAATAATAATAAATATTATTATTATTATTAACGATAATAATAATAACTATTATTATAATAATAATAATAATAATGATAATAATAATAATAATAAAATCATAATAATAACAACAATAATAATAACGATAATAATAATAACTATTATTATTATTATTATTAATATTATTATAATACTGATTACAAACTGAATGATTCATGATCTGATTAATTAATTAATTAATTGGGCTGACTGTTTTGCTATAATTGATACATTAATTCTTTTCGTTTTCATAGTAAAATTTTACTTATTTGAAATATGTTTTAAATTTTACACATTTATATTTAAACATTGTATTTGACATGTATTTTATTTGTATTAATGTTATATTAATGTTAAGTCAAACTATTTATTTATTTATTTGTTTATTTATTTAGTCGATTTAGTTATTTGTTTGGTTGGTTGGTTAAATAAATAATTGAAGTGACCGAGGTTTTCATTCATGTTTATAAATACATTTTTCTCTAAGAAATTCACTAAGAAATAGTGGGGGAAATTATCTAATTTATGGTATATAGTCTTATAATGTTTGGCCACCCCCGTTAATCAGACAATTTTGATTTTCTAAGTGAAATAAGGTAAATGAAAATCTTGTACAGGATGCAAATATAAGAAATGCACTTATAGACAGTTCCTTTTTATTCTCTTAATGTATCAATATAAACATAATGCATTTAACGTGCTATTACTTTTGTACACGTCACATTTAATTGTTACAGTATGTTACAGTAAGTTTTTACACTGAATATTAAAAACATGTCATTTGATCAGGGGCCCAAAATGTCTTGTTTAAGACGCACATACTGAACAGTAAGGTCTTGTGTCTGAGACAGAAATGAGATGAAGTGCTGAATGGTCAATAACTATTCACACTCTTCACTTACCCCTCATGTCCACTAGATGGCGCCCTAATCAAACGTAGTCTCATGTCTGTCCATATACACATCTGTCCAAATATTTTTAGACACCCCATTCTAATGAATGCATTCAGCTACATTAAGTTACACCCATTGCTGGCATGGATGTGCAAATGTACATACACAGCTTGTCTAATTCCTATTGAGAAGTACTGCCAATAGAATAGGACTCCCTGACTCAGATAAACGTGAACCTATAGGCACCATGCTGCCTAATGCCAGGCATGGGCTAGAGGTGTATAAAGGTGTATAATGATGGTGTAGCTCCATCCAATACTTTTTGAGATGAGTTGGGGAGTTGGGGATGATGAGGTGGGGTGGTGACCATCCAACATTCCTGATACTTTTGTCACTAAATGCAATCAAATCCTCACCGCAATGTTTTTTTTACAATCTAGTAGAAAGCCTTTTTACCTGGGCAGTTACTCCAAGAAAACCAGGATAAACTCAAACTCAAAACAATGAAAGAGCTGGTGTCCCAATACTTTTGTCCATATGGTGTATTTCCACCTACTGACACAGCAGTTTGGATAGAGAGCAATTTCATAGACGGATAAAGACAATAATGATAAAAATACATCACAAAGTCTTACATGGACATCAGGAAGGAACATTTATATATTTAGATATTGACATTGTCCAATAAAAACATATATCTCCAAAATGAATTTAGAGGAGAAGGCAAAAATGGTCTTAGCTTTGAATGGAAGTCAATGTAAAATAAGACTTTATTCCAAGTATTTAAAGTAATTCTATTGGTCCATTCATCCAGAATTATTTACACAGTGTACAGAAGCAGCTACATGGTTCAAACTATGAAAAAAATAATAACAACAGAAATGGAGATATATGCTTTTTATTGGACAGCAGCGATATGGAAGATCAATCAAGATGAAACAACACATCATTTTTTGGTGTAAAAGCAGGAGATTTACGCTTACTGAGAGAAGCTGGAGAGAACATTTCCTCAACCCTGTAAACCGCAAGCTTACTATTCTGATTATCCACTATTATCAACTACGGGTTCTGTTACTACTATAGAACTGTACTAAGCATGTTCTGTAATAATAATACTGAGTTACTGAAGGCTGGATCCCCATGCAGGCCTACTAAAAATATCACATAATACAGTATTAAAACACAGAGATTCATTTTTAGCCATTATTACCACCCCAGTAACTCAGTAAAAAGTAGCCCAGTACAGCAGAGCTGCATAAGAACAGGCCTCCGTCCTCCCGTTTCGGCCCCTAAGCAGGGTGAGTGAAGAACGACTCATGCAGTCATCCACAGGATCTGACATTGCTCTCATACTTTCCTGGCTCATTTGCTTCTCTGCAGCCTGCGAGGAAATCTGGAGGCAATTTGGAGTCCCAGAATTCACTGCAATCACACAAAAAGAGCTCCATTCCTGCAGCAGGTCTGTGTAAACCCAGTGAAGTAGACGGAGGGGAGCGTCTGCAGGAATTTAAACATAATCTGATGATTGCTTGTGATGGTGCTGGTATTTAATAGGTTTTGAAATTTCACTCAGTAGGTCAGTTCCAAAAGGCTTTGGGATGTAAAACGCTTCTCCTGTAGTGACAGAACCTGATAAACCAGGAGGACGAAGAGTAAACAGACCAACAGTTCCTCTCCTAACTCCATTCAGACCTGTCAGACCATTCTCCTCACTGGCTTCTCTAAAGCTGCTTTGTGCTAATGTTGTGATGCTGTGTTTCCTTCCCCTAACCACAGAAATTCAAATTATGGAAAGAGGGAGAAACGGAGGCCACAGAGGAAGATGAGACACACATGTTGTGTAAATGCAAACAAAACAGTGCTGACCACCCACTGATAAAGTGCTAGATGACATTCTTGACTGAGGGATTTTACAGGACAGTGAGGGTGTAGTTGTCAATTTTTGAGTAATAGTGAAAGATTGGCAAATGCACACACACACACACAAACATACAGATACATAGCTTGTCAAGTCCCTGTAGAGAAGTACTCTGTGGAGTAGATAAACATGAACCTATTGGCACCATGCTGCCTAATGCCAGACGTGGGCTAGAGGGGTATAACGCCCCCCACCATTGAGCTGTGGAGCAGTGGAAGAACTGTGTTCTCTGGAATGATGGTTGGTGCTCTCTCCAATACTTTTGGGATGAGTTATAGGGTTGGGGATGAGGTGGGGTGGCTTGACCTCACAAACGCTCTTGTCACTGAATGCAATCAAATCCTCACAGCAATGCTCCTCCAGAATCTAGTAGGAAGCCTTCTTCCCAGGACAGTAGAGACAGTTACTCCAGCAAAAGCAAGATAAACTCTTTGTAATGCCTTTTATTTCAAAAGAAAGAATAAATTAGTAGGTGTCCCAATACTTTTGTCCATACAGTGTATGTTACGTCAACACGTTTGCTCTGTTTCAGTTCACTGTTTTTGGCAAGGAATTAGTTCATGCATCTGCTTATTTAAATCAAGTAAACTGTAAAAGTGACATTGAGAGGGGCAGCGGTGGCTCAGTGGTTAGAGCAGTGGGTGTGACACCCGGGTTTGCCAAGCTGCCACTGTTGGGCCCTTGAGGAAGGCCCATAACCCTCTTTGCACCCTGGGTGCTGCAGCAATGGCTGCCCACCGCTCTGGGCATGAGTGCTTACAATATCACTGTGTGTGTATGATCACTAGTGTGTAAGTGTATGTGTGTGTGTGTTCACTGCACGGATTAGTTAAAGGGGGAGGCCAAATTACATCTGCGTCCAGCTCTAATGGGGAATGTGGTTGTCTTTGTCTTTAGTGCATTCTTTCAGGTCAGGGTCGCAGCGGGTCCAGAGCCTACCCAGAATCATTGGGTGCAAGACAGGAATACCTCCTGGGCAGGGCACCAGTTGATTGCTGGGTGCAACATACCCCTAGTTACCAACCCGGAAACCAGGGCACCCAAAGAAAACCCATGCAGAGCCGGGTCACAGCCTGGTGACCTAAGCAAGGATTGAACCCGAAACCCCAGTGCCCCAGAAGCTGTGTAGTACACACACTACCTGTTTCTGACCAGTGGGATGGGGGGACAGTGGCTCACATCTGCTGTTCATCAATTCAGATGTTTAATTTATATACACCAATCAGCCATAACATTAGTACCAACATTAGTGCCTAATACTGAGTAGGTCACCCTTTGTGCCACCACATCAGATCTGAGCATCTGAGGCATGGACTCCACAAGACCTCTGAGGGCATCTTGGGCATCTTGTGGTATCTGGCATGAGCAGCAGAGCCTTAGGTGCTCATGACACTGTCGCTGGGTCACCGGTGCACTTTTGGTAGGTACTAAGTACTGCATACCAGAAAAACCCCACAAGACCTGCCTAATGTTTGGAGATCTTCTGGCCCAGTCGTCTAGAATATCACAGTTTGGTCTAAAAGGACCCCGAATTGTTATGCTTGCCCATTTCTCCTGCTTTTAACACCAACATCACCTTTAAGAACTGAAGACTGTTGACTGTTCACTATCCACTCCTTGACAGAAGCCACTGTAGATGAACATAATCAATGTTTTGCAACCTTTAGATGCAACAACTCTGTAGTCTCAGACATGCCGTCCCTGAAACTGTGTACAATATTACAGTAGTTTCTAAAGCATGATGTTCCAGTTTGGGATACATTTTATGGGTGAGCTGTTTGCAATGCTTACAAAGCTAAAGTTAGCAGAAAAGCTGCCTGGCTATCTAAAGACTTTAGTTTGACTTCTTTTCTCCATGGTCCAGCAGTCTGCTGGCAGTCTTCACTGTAATTGTGTCTTTGATAAAGAAAAAATGCTTTCTTGTTCAACAAATGAGATAGCAGTTACGCTAATGCTAGCTGTGTCATTTTTATGAGCCTATACATCAGAGGTTAGGCTAGCAGTCAAGATTGCTTGAGCACTGCAGGGATTGCCGAAGTTTGACATTTTTGTGTGATGCCTGCTGGGTATTGAAGATAAAGAAATCTGCTACTGAAGCAAGATCATAACATGTCAAATGGGAGATTTAGGCCCAAATGTTACTTTACTACAGTAACTGTTATATTTATACAACATTTAAAGGCAGTATGAACTGCATGATGTACTTACTAGCAGGATTGTTAGCATGTAGCAGGTCAAAGTCACAGCCTCTGTAGCTAATCAAACATAAAATACAGTATTTGTGTTAAATCTTAATGCACAGTTCCTGTGTATTTTCTTATCATTAAAAATAAATGACCAAAAATCATCAATATAGCCTGGGCAAAGGTTTGGACACTTTAAGGAATCTGTCAATCACACATACCATTGTGGAAAGAAGCCTCTAGTATGAAATATTCCTGGGAGATCTAGCTGCACAGCTTGTTTAAGGTCTATCCATACATTTTCTATGATGTTAAAGTAAGGGGACTCTTCATGGTGGTTATGAGGTATGTTTGGATAAGTATCCTGTTGTAGAAGCCACCAGCTTCAGGCTATACACAGATGATTTGACATTTGGATCCAGCAGTTGCTGGTATTACCTGGAGTCCATTCGTCACTCAATGGCACTGGTAGCAACTCAACCACAAAGCATGATAGATCCTCCCCCATGCTTAACAGTTGAGATGGTGTTCTTTTCATCAAATGCGGTTTCTTTATTCTCCATGAATCTCACCTGATTGTGGCCAGAGCTCTAATTTGACTTCAGCAGTACACAGCACCTCTTTCCAGCACTCATCTGGCTTGTCTTATGAGTCTTCAATGAAGGTTTGGGTAAGCGATGCTGTGACTCTGATGTTCAGCTAAACGTAATCCTGGAGGTTCTTGGCAGTCATACAGGGGTTCAGATTTGATTTTCTAACCAGGAAATGAACAGTTATCTCTGAGGGTTTTCTGGTCTTTCACTGTAGAAACGTATAGCCTTCCCTTCCTTTTGGCATTGATTACTAAAGTAAGACAGTGGCTTAGAGGAGCGCATGTTTGATGAGCACACGATTCTGTTGTCATTACTAATAACAGTTGGTTACATGCCTCAGGTCTGATTCGAGAGCTTTAAAAACACATCTGAATGTTCTGAAAGAAAGAGTAACTGTGTGTTTGGAGTCAATCCAGGACGTTTATGATGGCCAGAACATTAGCCAAACACCTGCTACACCTTATCAGATACTTTTCCATAAGGCAAACATGCCTCAGCACTGTGTGCTACCTGTTGTACGTCGTTGAAGCAGAAAGCTGTGTGATTTGGACCTTAACTGGTGTCGTCTTTCAGATTCCAACTTAAGGTTCAAGGGGATCCGGTTCAAATATTTGCATTAACTGAGCACAGGTTTTCATCTCATCAAGTCGTCTTTATTAAACCTCAGACATTCTGCTCTCCACCTCATTAAATTTATTATTATCTGAAGATTGGTTTATGATGGTTTTTATGATGTTTGTGTGGGTTTATGGATGGGAAATTGCCCTCATTTACATTTACATGATCTTTTTGTAATAGCTCTTATTTATTTACTGTGCTTTTGAGACTGGTCTTTGTCAATAATCTCTGCTGTGATAAGGGGTATAAAAAAAAAAGATACACTGGAGTATCGCAATATTAGGTTTTGCAACACTCAATTCTCAAAGTGGAGTTATGACATAACGAAATTTTGGGAGAAGGACCACGCCCCGAACTCCTCCTCCTGGCCCTCAAGACCCCTATATAACCCTGCTTCTCAGTAAATCTCAGTGTAGAACACACATCACACCCACCCACCAATTCACTTTACTTTTGCACACCACAGGCATGCACAGTTTTTCATGCATTTAACATAGAAGTACTTTCTTCTTAATTTCATTATTTAATTATTATATATCTGCATCTGTATCAGTGTCCTGTCTGTACCTGTTCCTATAGTGTACCGTGTTATGCTACTGGATGCTAAATTTCCTTCTGGATCCATCCATCCATCCATCTGTCATTCGTGAGTAGTCTGGCTTTACATGCAGACCACAGGAAAGCCAACCCAGACTCCAAGCCAAAATTTTATTGAAAATTGCGATATATCGTCTTGCTTACAGTATGGAAATATATTGCAAGAGACTAAATCCTCCTGTACTGTGATCATACAGACCCTCAGTACTGATCGGTTTCTTGTATTTTGCCTCTTTCAAACAGCTGTCTGGGCTGAAACATTCACTACAGCATCAGTACGAATGGGCAGAGCTGTTGTAGGCAGAACAGTCAAGCGGGGGGATCTGGTTGCAGTTAAGACAGTGATGTGTCCACGCAGAATTTGAAAGCAGCATCCTGTGTGATTATGACCGAGTGAAATCATGTACCATTTCCACATATATCCTCACCCTAGCTAGCAGCTTATGATGATGAATGGAGTAGTTTGTTTGCACTGTTTTAGAGATGTTATTTTGTAAAGAATACAAACATTCGGGCAAGACAGCTGGTCATCGGAGCTGGGCATGGAACACAGAAGGTCAGTGTTAGGTTAGCCGATAAAACATCTGCCTGACTGTTCTGCAGTACAATAACACTGTCTAGGTACATGTGCCTGTGTGTGTGTGTGTTCACTGCATGGATGGGTTAATATGGGATATGGTTGTCTCGTCTTGTCTTGTTTTACAATAAAAGGGTTTGAGAGTGGATTTCCGGGGCTTGGTGATGGATCAGACATACACCATGGAGCTCTTACTACAACCAGACCGTCACTGAATGGAGTATTTTTTCTTTTTGTGTAAATCGCCTGGCTATACTCATCTTTTTGAGTTAGCTCTCTATATATTATCTTTATTATCCATTCCTTCGCAAGCTAGGCCAGGTGTGTTTACCAGGACTGGTGAATAATCATTCACATTTACAGTCTCCATTTAGATCCCTATTTACAGTTAAAGAGCCTATTAATCACCAGACAGGATCTGATAACAGACAAAAGACCCTGACCAGAGCGTAAGTGCTTCACTAGAGTCCCAATATACATAGCAGTGGACAAGCAACACTATTAACCAGACAAGAGGAAGTGAACAGACAGAGAAGTCACATTGAACTTCTCCTATCTCCTAACATCTTGTATACAGTAGGCCTAACACAGTATAAGAATAGAACACCAGCATGCAGGCCTGACAGGCTTTTAAAGCTGGTCACTGGTTTATCTCCAGGATCTTTCCTATGTTTGACCCCTTGGCTTCTGTTCAGTCTTCCTTGTCCAACTTGTCCAGCTTGTATCCAAACTGCACTATCCAGTGCATCTCAGAGAGGAACGGGCTCCCATTTTAAAGCTTGGTTTCTCTCAGTGGTCCGTCCTCATGTCCTTAAGAGAGTCTTCCATTCGAGTCTTGGTTTCTTTTGGATGTTAGTCCTGATGTTCTTAGGGACTCCTGGATCCTCTCAGTGGTTCTTCCTCATGGTCTTAGAGAGTTTTTAATGTTGAGTCTAGATTCCGCTCATGTGTTTGTTAGATTGGAGTGTTGGATGTTCTTAGTGGTTACTCTTCATGCTCTGAGTTTTTTCCTAACAATGTCTCCCCCAGCTTCAGTACAATAGAGCAGGACCCACATTTTCTGGAAAGCAACTTTGGGACAATGGTGGTTTAAAAAAAGATGAGCTGAAGAGTCTATTGAAAAAAAATGTCTGCAAACAACACCAGTTGTACAACTGAATAACATCTAGCAATCAGTAAAGAAGCACTTTGAGTAATTAGTAGTTTATTGTCAACCCCTTTTGTACCATTTTTAAGATATAACTGCAATTAAAACCTATACAAATACTTTTTAAGCCATGGTTATACTGTACATGGGTACATTTTAGAATTGCTTTCAAACCAGGCTTGTGTGCAGCCCTGTGTGAATTCTCATAGTTTCAATCTATCCTAGGACAGCCCACTCTATCTCGAATTCTTAATATCCTTCCTGGTTGGGACATTGCACTGCTATTGTTATGCTGTGCAGTGATGTCTCTCCAGCCACCGCATGAAAATCAAGCTGAAAGAAGGGATTGTGCAGGCAAAAAACAATGGACAACAGCACGAGGACGCCCACATCCGAGCATTCCACCGTCTGTCTCACACCATGCTCACTGTTTACCAACCAGCAGAACAAAACGGAGGGCTGGGCAGTGATGTCATTCAGGCTAATGCATGGGAAGCAAACAAAATGTCACAATTTGCCAGAATCAGCTTAGGCCTTGGCTCCCATTTAAGTAAATACGGAAACTTCAGAAACTCTTGGCTGGGCAAGATGAATACTGATAATGATAGAGTTTGAGGAGAGAGGGGCGCAACCTCACACATTTAGTATTAAAAGTACTGGGTAAAAAAGAAATGATGCAAGCACATCTCACCTACAAATGGAAAACAATGTTTCTAGTGTTTGTGAACAATTCAGCTGAAAGCAGAGTGAGTGGAAATGTTATACATACACCATAGGCAGGATTGATAGTGAGCTGATGGGCTAACGGTCACAGATGCTTTAAAGTATGGACATTTTTTATATATAATAATTCATTTAAAATTGTTCTATGTTTTTAACCAGACCTGCATTCAACCTAAAGGCATAATATGTGCATCAGAATAAGCATTACTAGTGAAAAACCTTCACTGGTTGTGTTTTTAATATGAAACAGGAGATACAGTTCTAGAGAGATAGAGTTCTCCCATTGCTTCTCTGGGAGGCTTAGTTGTAGCAGTGTGTTAAACTAACCCTGCTGTGTGGAGGCTGTACTTTAGCTTGGTTAGCTCTCACTGTGAGTTGTTTTTCTGCTTTAAAACAGTGCTCTATTAAAAGCACCAAGAGTGAGATTCAGAGACCTTAGTTCAGGCAATTAGTTCAGTTTCCCCTTCAAGTTTCCCCTTCAGCTGACCAGGCTGGTTTCCTCTGACTCTGAGGAAGAATATGCTAGCCTTCACCTTCTCAGTGCTGCATTGTGTGATAGAGATCATAGAAAACAATGAATAAATAAAAAAATAATGCATTTACATCACAGCTATGGTATTTAGCTGATGCTCTTATCCAGACTGGCGTATATTTGAATCATGTTCCACAAGTAGGAGAATGTATTGTTAGGTGTCTTGTCCAAAGACACAGAGAACCTAGTTAACAACTGCCCAACTGGGAACCACAACATTTTGTCCACTGGTTCCATGTTGACCCCACATATGGATGCCTAGCAGGGTCAGCAATGAGACCAGGAGGGGTTGAGCATTGCCCTTATCTGGGTTGTACACTGCATTTGGGACATTGATAAGAACAATCTGAGATTAAGGTGAGCTAAAACAATGGGGCCCATTTGTACATCTGTACAAACCCACTCAGAGCCCATGTCCACCTGAAACCCACCTAGACAACATTCCACCCATGTAAGCCCCACATGAGCATGTTGGCTGGGAAGGTGTTGATGTTACACAGTACACTACACCAACCTCCTGCGCTGCGCTAGTGTACGCTTGAAAAGACCAAACGTTTTCATAAATTAGGCTGTCTATTCACCAGCTCACTGAATGTGGAGTCAATGAGGTCAGCTTGCAGGGTCTAGTTCTAGTTAATGTTCTACACTGAGCCAAACGATCCATTCATGTCAAATTGAAGGGCCAGGTTAGTGACACAAGGTGTGTACTCAGGGGGCCCCTTTCTGTTTTTTTTTTTTCCTAAGGCCTAAAAATCACTAAATCCACTTCCCCTGTATGGGAAAGCAAGAAGGTGGCCAATAGCATGCTGTACCTGAATCTGTGGCCCCGTTCACACCTGGCATTAACATGCGCCTCGGGCGGTCCAGTGACAAATTACTGCCAAAACGCATATCCATTCACACCCGGTCTCCCGAGTTGACCACTTGTGATCGGATTTCTCACATCATTTCGCTGGAGGAGGGGCATAGCGCACATTCATAATTAATTATTCGAGATGAGGCACCTGGTTTCACTTGTGCACCAGCCACGAGTATCACCTTTATGCATTAGTTAGTTAGTTATTGTAGAGTGGTCAGCTAACTCATGCGGACGGTGCCCGGCGTGGTCTTGTTGTTCTTATTTTCAGGCTAGGGCAGCTACACGATTAATGCAGGTGGGGCTTTGCTGCCTGGGACGCATTGAGACACTTTGCTGCTCACACTACAAGAATAATGTGGTCGTATGCATCTGTGACCGCCTTCGAATGTGGCTCGAGTGATCGGATTACAGTGCATTCTCAAGATGCAATGTACCCTGTTCACGCCTCTACTTTGTACTGGCCATTTATGATCGGATTACCCGAGATGCATGATAATGCCAGATGTGAACGGGTTCTGTGCATTTTATCCCACATCTGGTCACGCCCTGCTGTCCCCTTACCCCAGTTTGCTTTTCCTTTTCCTTGCTCCACATGAAAGATTCTGTCAGACTGAGTGCTCTCTGGGGAATGGGAAATGTTTCGGACACTTTCCGAGTCCTAGATTTAACTGCTCCTTCTCGGAGGTCTTGAGAACATGATCTTGCTCTGTCGTGAGTGATGAAACGAAAGTGAACAACTTGTAAATGTGCCTCAGAAACAATCGCCCTGGCCTACTTTCCCACTCAGATCTCCTCAGTGCTTTATGAACCAAAAACCACAGCCACCTGACAGCCAGGGCGTTAATGGTGGGAGTTTTGGCTGTGAGAAGCTGTGATGTCAGGCATGGCTCTCTGTTCACTCAAATTTTCACTGAATAGCAAAGGTCCTGCAAAACCTGTTAGACAAGGGTTTGACGGCGCATGACTTAAGTTTATCGCAGGCATAACAGAAACTCATTCTTGACGTGTTTCAGGAGGCATCCGGTAGTCCTAACTATACATATCTTTTGCAGTAGGTTTGGCTGTTTGAATTCAATGCTTTAGCTCTCCAATGTGGTTCTTCATCAATATTTTACAACGTCTTGACAACCACGGTAAACAGTAACATGACGACATGGCAGGTGTGTTCAGCTGTGCTACGGTTCCATTGATGACTCTGAGAACAGCTATCCATGCTCTCTAAACAACGTTCTGTACTCAGTCCTTTCTCACTCTTGGATGATTTTCCCAACAGCGCTGTAGCAGGAAGGTCATCACAAGCTGGTGGAGTAAGAATCACTCTGACAGTTAAGATGACCTTAACACTCCAGTGCTGTTGGAGAACTGGGTCTTGATCTTCGCCTGTGATTCGCCTGACCACATTCAATTGGTCATTTGTGTAGATTATAATAAGTAAAAAGCTATTATTTATACTATTATATACTATTATATACTATACTATTATAATAATAATAACTAGTTACGGATCTGCCCAAGCACTAACTCTATCTCAATCACATATAAAAAAAGAAACAATGGGCTTGAGGGCAAATCTAATTTTGTGCATTACAGCATCCTGTGATTCATCCAAGCCAGAGGTTTATTCTCTTTAACAGAATCCTGTTCTGTAATATGACCAATGTTAAATCACATCAGTGCTGTCAAATGTACTATACTACTTTAAATTGTGTGAACTACCCAGATTCTGCTGCGCTCTTTATTATTACTATTTAATTCTAATGTTATAATAGTAATAAGAGTATTTATAGTATTTATAGTAGTAAAAAAGTGACTATAGATAATACTCAATAATTTCCAACCTAAAACATAACCAAACATTAGATACAATAATGTGAAATGATAACATTAGTTCAGAAACTGTATGAAGAAATTGATTCTATCCAAAGAGAATATTTAATGTTTCTAAACTGGACTAGAACAAAATAATTACTCAAAAAGCCAGGGTTAAGAACCATCTACATGAGGCTCTGAGTGACTAAGGACTGACTCTGGGATCACTGGTTTGAATGCCGGGTCATACTGCCTGCCATCAGCAGCCTGAGCCCAAAACAGCACAATTGGCCTTTCTCTCTCCAGGTGGGTAGATGGCTCTCTCCCCCCACATCACCTCAGTGTAATGCTGGCCAGCATGAGCCTTGAGCGTGGTGGCCGCGCACCTGTGCTAACAATTCACTAGCAATGACCGTCTGCCTAGGTTGTTTTCAGTCAGTGGAGCTCCTGTGTTTTCAGTTGCCAAGATAGCAATACGCCAGAAATTTACCTGAACAGTGAACCATTAGAAGACCACCGCGCCCATCAGCGTAGATATGTTCGCAAGCACCGCTGCTATTTAAATGACTCAGGTGGAAGGTGTAAAAACAGACTGTTGGCGGAGTGTAAGATGCAATGTGGTGCAATGAGCACAATGATGTGCTGGGTGTAAGATAGGGCCCACAGTGTTCTCCTCCAAGCGTGTTCAGCTGTCCAGTTGCATTGCCTGAGCAGCAGTCTGAAAAGAACCGGTTAGCAGGCTTCATGTGACTTAGAGGAACATGTGCAAGCCTTCACTTACTTTTGGTTGGTGTGGCGCAACAGATAACCCCACTATCTGCCACTGAGCTACCACATCATGTGGGAGACTGGGGTTTGATTCCCGGTGACTATGCTGCTCTACACCAATATGAGTCCTTGGGCAAGACACCGAACTCTGCATTGGCCCTCCTCTGTAATATGAGTTACCTTGTAAGTCGCTCTGGATAAGAGCGTCAGCTAAATGCCATAAATGTAAATTTAAATGTTATGCGTTAGTCCTTACCTTCCCAGTGAGGACGAACACACAATAATGAATGGGTAGGGTAACTGACTATAAAAACTATGGTAAAAATAATAAAAGAAATCTACAAGAGATTTGTCCATTATATAGAGGAACTGTTTAACCAGGCAAGCCAGGTCACTGTTCTGTATAGAACCATTGACTTTACTAAAGAACTCATACACAACCCCCTTTTAAAAGTGTAATACAATATTAATACAGGTTTAGTGGCTGTTATATTGCCCATAATGTTTTACTGGTTGTTGTTATGATCCAAGTTCAAATACAGTGGCACATGCTGTCAACAGAATAAGCAAACTCCCCTTTTATAAATGCCTGATCTGCACAGCACACATAAAACTAAACCACCTTGAGATGTGATGTTGATCCAAAAACATGTGGGAGGTTAAGGGAAGAACTGGTTTAGAGCCCTGACAACAACCGTTTATAAACCGCTTATAAAGTCGTCTTATTTGCCTAAATCTCCTAATCAGCATAACACAGTTCAGCCCTTCCTCACACACATGCCCCACGTTAACAAAAAGCATATTATCAGATCTCAGCACTTTAAAATGTTGAGCATAATCACCAATTCAAATACTCAGATAAGCTTAGCTGACATTCAGAGCTGGCTGGCTTTGTTCTTGAGCACATACTATAGGTCATACACGCTGAACCGTAGGTGAGCAGCCGTTGCTCAGTGTACAGCAGTTCAAATACTGAAGCACAATGGAGAGCAGCTCGTTTAACTGAAAAGCCCATGCTAAACAAACCAGACAGGTTGGAGAATAGGTCACCACAACCCCCCACAACACACACACATATGCTGTATTGCAGTACATAGTGTTGAATGTCTATTGTACACTTGCACACCTGTAGTATTAGCACGCTATTAACAGAAACCAAAATGAATTATTTGGGAACCATTTAGTTGAACACATTTTGGGGAGTCCCACAAGGCTCAGTTTTAGGGTTTATGAAATTGATGCTAGTTGTGGCAGCAATGAACTCTAATAAGAGTGAAGAACTGGCGTGTGCACCTATGCACAGGGTTTAAGGGGTTAAAACACTCCCAGTTTTGCATTAATTTTAATTTTCATTAATGTTCACTGATGTACACTTGGAGTACACTGGTGGAGTACACTGGTGGAGTACACTGGTGGTGTACACCAGCGCTTGTTCAAGACTGATTGGGTATATTTAACTGTGCATGTCATACATGTGTACTTTGTAACTATATACATATTTAACATACAATACATCATCAATGTCTCATCTCTGTTGATTTTACAGATTTCATTTACACAACTGTTTAAAAGTTTGCAATATTATATTAGACGTTTTAAGAAGTATCTAGAGTGATGAACAGTAGATAAGCTATAAACCATGAAGAATGATGTAATAACAATATTAATTTGCAGAATACCTCATATTTTAAAAGTGGGATCAAATCTTGAAGTAGAAAACCCAACAGAAATGACAATTACAGTACACTGTCACACAAAAACCTTGAATCTCTAAAATGGCAATGGTATCCCGTTACTTGGATGGTCCATGTAGATGTCTTGTAGATACTACCCTGACATTGAACTGACATTCAACTGAATATGTATTAAATGCAAACCAATTCTAACATGAATGTGAATGACTGTCTATTAAATGTAAGCCTGCACCTAACCCTAACCTTCACCTTACCCTTAAATCAACTCTAAAGCCTAACCCTAACCTTCACATTACCCATAAATCAACTCTAAAGCCTAACCCTAACCTTCACCTTACCCTTAAATCAACTCTAAAGCCTAACCCTAACCTTCACCTTAACCTTAAATTAACTCTAAACCCTAACCCTAACCTTCACCTTACCCTTAAATCAACTCTAAAGCCTAACCCTAACCTTCACCTTAACCTTAAATCAACTCTAAAGCCTAACCCTAACCTTCACCTTCACCTTAAATCAACTCTAAAGCCTAACCCTAACCTTCACCTTCACCTTAAATTAACTCTAAAGCCTAACCCTAACCTTCACATTACCCATAAATCAACTCTAAACCCTAACCCTAACCTTCACCTTACCCTTAAATTAACTCTAAAGCCTAACCCTAACCTTCACATTATCCATAAATCAACTCTAAACCCTAACCCTAACCTTCACATTACCCATAAATCAACTCTAAACCCTAACCCTAACCTTCACCTTACCCATAAATCAACTCTAAACCCTAACCCTAACCTTCACCTTACCCTTAAATCAACTCTAAAGCCTAACCCTAACCTTGATAAACCCTAAACCCTAACCTTAATCTTCACCTTACCCATGATAAACCCGAAATCCTAACCCTAACCTTCACCTTAACCTTAAATCAACTCTAAACCCTAAACCCTAACCTTAATCTTCACCTTACCCTTGAATCAACTCTAAACCCTAAACCCTAACCTTAATCTTCACCTTACCCATGATAAACCCTAAAGCCTAACCCTAACCTTCACCTTAACCTTAAATCAACTCTAAACCCTAATCCTAACCTTCACATTACTAAACTAAATAATTTAAGTTCTTTGAGTTCTCACAGTTCTAGATAGGACTGCTACCTTTACTCAAGAACCCATTTTAAGGTTCTAGGTGCAACCAGTAGCCATGCACATTCAGAGCACCCTTCCCTCAGTTCTCATATCCCAGTATCACACTGTGTATTTTACACTGTAGCCTTTGCATGCACCGGCAGCTCCAGGACCGGCTTTACAGGGCAGGCTCCCTTCAGCTGATCCCAGAACAGCAAACGTGGGGAGTATGGAGATATTAGAGAAGGTCACGTGAGCAGGAGAGTAATAAGGAGGGCATGCTCCTCCCCCGACGGGACATGAGAGGCAGTTCTCCAGCTGGAGAGCGGGACAGTGTGAGAGAGGGCAGTAAGCAGGCAGGATTTGGTCCATACAGGAGGATAAACAGCTGAAGGGCGCTTGGCTTCTCCACAGTAATGGTAAGTCTGAGGCTGTAGACGCTGCTGTAGAAGACTGTAGACTGGTCCTCATTAGATATGCAGGCTGGAGGAAATCGGTTAGTGGAGCAACAGTCCGAAGTTCTCAGCTTTGGGTCACTGTGTTTCTCGCGTATTATCTCGACGTGTGCTTTTCATTATCTGTCGAGCTGAGAGTGAGGGGCTGCTCTGAGGTTGGGGGTAATCTGCTGTTGCTGATGATGATGATGAGGAGGAGGAGGAGGAGGACAGTGAGAACTGTGTCCTGCCTGACTGACTGACTGATGGGTGAAAGTGCGTGCGTCTTGCTGCGCCCCTGTGTTATCTGACTGTACTTTGCCACTGTTAGGATTAAGGAGAACAGGGCTACCAAAGGGAAAGTAAGAAATTGACTAAAGGCTAATGCACGGCTTAAGCTTTTGCCATGTCCTTTTGCCTATCCTGCCTATTTGATGGTGTTAATACTATTAAACCCACAGCATTACTTAAATATCTTTGGTCTCCCCTTGTCATGTGACAGTATTGTGTTGGTGAATTGGAGCAGTAAGAAGAAGAAGAAAACGGGGGAGTAAGCTTAAGGAATTTGGCTGTGTGTGAGTGTGTGTGTGTGTGCGCCCTGAAACATCCACACACTGAGTGATCATTTGTGACAGTCTGGCCAGACAAGGCAAACACACCTGTGATTCTGTCCTGACTTCTCTCCTTCAGACCTCCTTCATCTGAACTCATCAGCCACTCCGAGTCAGACTTGCTTCAGAAATCACCAGAGCTTAAACACTTAGGGGCAGTTTCCTGGCCAGGGATTAAGCCTAGTTAAGCCAGGACTATGTGCTCATTTCAATGGAGAATCTCTAGTCAGAACCTGTGTAGTCCAGGACTAGGTTTGATCCCAGTCTGGGAAACCACCCCTTAAACTCTTAAGACCTGGACTATGGAGCATTTTAAATGGTTTAATCCCTGGCCAGGAACGTGACCCTGTGTATGTATGTACTGTAGGCCTGCGATCCTATTTCTTACTCACATAGATAGATATTACATAGATATAGATGTTACATATCCAAGTAGTTACAGTACAATTGCTAATGTTCATTATGATCAATAATATTATGATCAATAATTAAGTCGTTTGTGGTTAAGTGGTACAGTGGTAAAGAGCGTCACGTCTACAAAGCAGGCGAAATATGGGCATATGCACCCATACCCTTCTAATGAATGCATTCAGCTACTTTCAATTGCACCCATTAGAATAAAATAATACAATAGGACTTTGATGGCCCCATGTCTGATGCCATGTGGACAAGAGGGGTATAAAGTCCCCCAGCATTGAGCTGTGGAGCAGTGGAACGGTGTTCTCTGGAATGATGGATGGTGCTCCATCCAATACATTTAGGATGAGTTGGGGTGGTGGCCATCCAACACTCCTGACCTCACTAACGCTCTTGTTGCTGAATGCAATCAAATTCTCACAGCAATGCTCCACAATCTAGTTTAAAGCATCCCCTGAATTCCAACAATATTTGAATATCCTTGTTTTTTTTAGTTTTTTTTTAGAAGAAACAATGAATGTGCAGGCGTCCCAATACTTTTGTCCATGTAGTGTATTTATCCAAGGCCAAGCTGGACAAGATACTGGTGAACTAATTAGTGAAGTTAGCACACAGCTAACTGAGATAGGTGGGAATCCCTGTTTAGGTGTGTTTATGTTAGCTAGCTAATGCGGCTGGGATGAGCGTAGCTAAATGCCTCTCGAACCCCTTTTATTTTGAGGGAACAATTTACATTGACTAACTTGGAAGAAGACATGACTAGCCTATCCAAACCATCTATACCCAACTTCTCCATACTGGTTTCTGACATGCCTTAAACTCAAAATTCAGGTTCTTTGAGGTTGAACTACTGGCCTGTGAACGCACATGCTTCAGTTGTGTGTAGAGTAATATAATCTTATCTGTGGAATCCGGAAGGTTGACATTGCAGTCAGTGACCGTAAAGTATCAGGTGTGATGAGACCTGCTTCATGTTCATCAGTGTCGACTGCATCGGTCGGCTGATAGCAGGTTGGATTTTCAGGGTTTTAAAGAGCCCATAACAAAGAACATAGCTGAAAAAAGTTTCAAGAAGCATTGTAGTTTCAGCCTGACAAGAAGCAATGCATTTAGGTTTAGCTCCACCCGTTCTTGCAGAAGTCATGAGTTGAACGCCACCCATTTTTGCAGAAGTTATAAGCTTAGCTCCACCCATTCTTGCTGGTTATAAGTTTAGCATCCATTCATTCTTGTAGAACTTATAGGTTTAGCCCAACCCATTCTTACAAAACTTATAAGTTGGACTCCACCCATTTTTGCAGAAGTTATGAGCTTTGCTCCACCCGTTCTTGCTGGTTATAAGTTTAGCACCCATTCATTCTTGTAGAAGTTATAGGTTTAGCTTCACCCATTCTCTGAGAAGTTATATGTTTAGCCCCACCCATTATCAGAGAAGTTATAAGTTGGACTCCACCTATTTTTGCAGAAGTTATAAGTTTAGCTCAATCCATTCTTGTAGAAGGTATAGGTCTAGCTCCACCCATTTTCTGAGAAGCTTAATGTTAAGCCCCTCCCCCCAATTATCAGAGAAGTTATAGGTTTAGCCCCACCCATTCTTGTAGAAGTTATAAGTTGGACTACACCTATTTTTGCAAAAGTAATAAGTTTAGCTCGATCCATTCTTGTAGAAGTTATAGATTTAGCTCCACCCATTTTAGCAGAAGTTATATATTGAGCTCCACCCATTCTTGTAGAAGTTATAAGTTCATCTCCACAGCTCCACCTGTTCATAGAGACATTGAAGGGTCTGCTCCACTCATTCTTGCAGAAGTTATATGTTTACCCCCCCTCCCCTCCATTCTAACAGATGTTAGGTTTAGCTCCACCCATTTTTACTGAAGTTATACATTTAATCCAACCTGTTCTTGCAGACGTTATAAGGAGTGTTTCCTGCTTGTTTTAGGTACTTAAAATCATACATATTTCATAATCAAACCTCAGGGATAAAAGTATAGTAGACCTAATTGAAAAATTGTATCATATGAGCCCTTTAACCAGTGCGTGTATGAGGAAGTTATTTTAATGCATAACTTCACTGCACTGTTTTACTTCTGAAAACGTACAGCGATGTAGGACTAGTGAAAAGCTTGCTTTTTGCAGCTTCTGACCTGTCACTAAACAAACTGTGAATATGTGTGTGTGTGTGTGTGTGTGTGTTCATTCCAGACAGATCTATGGCCTACTTCCCCTAAAGCCAAACACAGTGGTTTAATTTGGGATTTAGAAAATCATGTCCTCTGTGACATCACATCAGCTAGAACACACACACACACACATATACACACACACACACAAACACACACACACACAAACTACCACTCTCTCACACTATCTCAGGCGAGCCTATGCCTCATTCCTGGTTTGTTTGAACAAGATTTTCCAGTAGTTTACTCATTTTTCATGTTGACGCATCCGTGCCACTTGGTGAGACTATAGCCGGCTGGTTTGTCCACACGCAAGCCCCATGTTTCCCTCAGGGTAAGAAATGGATCAGCCATTAATGTGCCGTAGTTGGGGGATCATAAACTATGTCAATATGTGCTTTGTGCTTCCTTTGGCCTGCCATGTTGTACTCCCCAACTTCAGCTCCTCACACAGACCTGAACCAGTCTCAAACTTGTGTCCACAATCGAGTATGTACACTCGCTCTCAGCGGTAGTGCATGCCATTCTCCTGTTTATGTAGTCTAACATTGAAGTCAGTGTGGAGCTTTATTGATAGACTGCAGCCCCACAGCCAGCTGGCCCTATGACCTCTAAATCATAAACAGTACGGTGCCACCCTAAGGCCACCCTCCATTTATGCCATTTACAGGCAGTTCTTCATTTCTCAATGTCTCATCAAATAATCCTAGTATCAGAAGTTTGAGTGTTTGGAGCTCCACCCTTTACCTTTATTACAGCCTCCTTTCTTTTCAGGAGACTCACGTTCAGTGTCTTTGCATTCCTCCATACCTCCAAAGGTCAGTCTTAGAAGTCACCAGCCAAGCCATCATAAACACATTCAATGATATTGAGGTCTGGACTCTGGACGGTTCTTTTTTTTAGCATCTGTTCAGCTTTCCCCAGTAAAAGCTTCCCGATCAGCTTCTTATCCTTTTAGACCCAGAGCAGTGAGTCGTCTTCTTACAGCAGAAGGATGGACAGAAACATTGGTAGATGTTTTCAGATCTGAAATGAGAATGGAGCTGGAGTTTCTCCTCTCTCTCTCTTTCAGAGATCTGATTGAGGCAGTTTTGGAGGTCTACCAGGTCTTGCACAGTTGTTTGGAGTCTTTTTACATTTCTTCTGTAAGTTTTAATAATCTATCGTAGCTCCAGTGCAGTTTTTTCCACAAATATTTATTTGACTTTTTGCTTCCTTTTATAAGTGAATTATTGTCTAATCTTTTTAGAAAATGATGAGAAACACCCCTAAATAAATGCTGAATTTGCCCGCCATTGTACCACAAAATTTAACAATTTAATATTGCCATGTTCTGTATGATTTATGCTTTAAAATGTTTTATAATTACTTTTACTTAGAATATTGTGGCAATATTGTACTTGTGTATTCCAATATATTAAGCATCAGAATGCTGTTCAGTACCACTCCAAATAACTATGGAGTACTTGGCTTAATTTAGGCCCACTCATAACTATTAATATAGGTGTCAGCTTCCATATAGAGTACGCAACTTTTCCTGTCCCGAAATGGCTCAACAACCCTTTGTAGCACTAGAGGTTTGAGGCCAGTTGTCCCTGAACTACTCGTTCGAATAGGACATTACATTTCCAAGGGCACAAACTGCCCTAGAACTTTAAGCCCCCCTTCCATGCAGTGTGCAGAGAGCTGTGATGAGTAGAAATCTGGCTGGCTGCGGGCCAGTCTCCAGAGACAGAGCGCTGCCTTATCTCCAGTCCCCGAGTAAATGCTCACTACGAGGCTGTGCTGAAGTTTATGTTGCGCCTGGCTTTTCAGAAGTAGATCTGATAGTTCCTGCTATTTTAGGAACTCAGGAAATAGGAAGAAGAAATGATTAGGACGAGGGTTCACGGAAAAGCACCAGCATGAGCATGTGGCTGTTTTCATCATTAGACAATTAAAGTGTTGTTGATATAAGAGAGATTATGAAACTTTTGACCCTGTCGTAACATTAACTCTGACTCGGAGTTATTTAAAGTGGTAAGCTTTGAGTGTGTGTGCGCGGTACAATGTGATTTTACCACAATTAGGCCCACCCAGGTTTTTTTCAGTGCAAAGGCTCAGGCCACTGTCACATACAGTGCTTAGTCAAAGAGCTTAGTATCATGCTGGTACGAGAACTATGAGTTTATGGAGTGATGCTATCAGCATGTTTTCTGATTTTGGAGCTAAAGATGTAGGGAGGAGTGTTACTGGGCATTAGGGTTGGAATTATATACAGGGCTTGTTTTAAGCATGAAAGTAAGTGGGTAAACACACATGTATTACAGGAGATAAATGTAGTAGTAGTTGTAGTAGTAGTAGTTACTGACTAGCAAGCTTGTGTCTAGTGCAGTGTTTTGCACTTTTGCAAATTTATGTGATTGAAAGCAAAGTTCAATGGCAAAAATGCTAGCTTTTGCTAGATAATTGAAATAACTGTATTATTGTATAACTGTATTATTAAGTATTAAAATTTGAATGGTTTATTATCCTAAAATTGCAGTAAAAGCTTTTCTACCAAAAATAACAGCAACACTAATTGCATATCCTGTTAATGGTGAGAGGAAAGACTGGTGCCTGCTGGTAGATTAGGTTTAATTAATAACATGTGGTTACTTCAATAAGTTCTGATGTTCCAGTCTGTCCTGTGTTACGGGAACAGTCCAGCCTCACCCCACCATAAGAGGATAACTGAGTGTACCCTAATTAGTCTGGCTGCTGAATATGCTGCAGCTGCAGTATTCAGCGGACAGTTACTTTGCTGATGTGCTGCGTCAGGCTTTGAGTAGGTGGGGTTTTCCCCTGGAAAGGGTGGGTTTTGAGCCAAGTAACCATCTTCATGTGTAAACTGTTTCAATCTCCCTCTCATCACTCCCCAGTGAAGCATGTCTGTGTTGTACTTACAGACTAATTTCGCCCAGGAGCCCCTGGACATTATTCAGCACCTAAGTCCATTAACAGATGCTAAATCGGTTGGTGCGCCCCAGCGGCGGCGCAATAAATTACACATAGCTGAAAGTCAGAAGAACCTAACCGAGCATAGGCAGTGTTAGTGACTTTGGAGACTTCTTCTGAAATGCCAGGCCCAGCCCGAACTGTAAGGGTCTGTAAGAAATCCAGAAGTCGTTTTCGGAGTAACTCTTTCTACTTTTAGGGAAAGCTCTCTACCAGATTGTGGAGCATTGCTGCAAGGATTTGATTGCATTCAGAGACAAGAATGTTAGTGAGGTCAGAATGTTGTATGGTCACCACCCCACCTCATCCCAAACGTATTGGATGGAGCACCATCCATCATTCCAGAGAACACAGTTCCACTGCTCCACAGCTCAATGCTGGGGCCTTTATACCCTCTTCGCCCACACCTGGCATTAGGCATAGTGTCATCTTTATCTGCTCCAGAGAGTCCTATTCTATTGGCAGTACATCTCTATGGGGACTAGAGAAGCTGTGTATATGCATTTGCACATCAATGGGTGCAACTTAAAGAAGATGAATGCGTTAGAAGGCGTGTCCACAAACTTTTGGATATAAAGTGTATTCCACCACAGTATATTATACATACTGGTGATGAATTGATGGCTGAAGACTGGCATTTGTTGTTTTGACCAACACAATTAATGTATGTTGGATCTCAATACTTTCTCTGATGAGTTAAGGCATTCATGTTATCCAATCAAGTGTGGCATTATATTCCTTTAAAGACCAGTCTAGTTCCAGCAGAGCGTTCCTCCTCATAGTACACTCCTGAGCTTATAGAAATGACAACTACTGGCTGGTTTTGAGCGTTTATAGAGGGGAACTGGTCTTACGCTCCATACTCAATTTTATTGTGAGAACATTGAACAAACATAGTATAAGCTGAAGTATAGAGATGTCCTGAATGCTACTTGTGCTACAAAACCATATTTAGGATTACTGAACTCCTCAAACTACCTTCAATCAACTTCATACTCCAGAGATACATACAAGTTTGTCCTCTGGTATCATTCCCACTGCCAATAAAATTGAATTAAATTTTAAAGAAATCTCTTACTAGTTATAGGCCTGTATCTAAAATCCCTTTCCTAGCCAAAGTTATAAAAAAAGTTGTAGCCACGCAACTTGAAAGATTTCCTCTTTGAACATAATCTCTATGAGCCTTTTCAATTTGGATTGAACTGTTTTTTTGAGAGTTATCAATGACCCTCTGGAGTCTGCTGATGTTGGATGTCTAAATGTTCTTCTTTAAATTGAGTATTTCAGGCACTACTTTAGACTGATTCATGTCATAACTTTTCAGCAGAGCACAGTTTGTCATTTTAGAACAACATAAGCAATGCTGTGATGTAAGGTATTCCTCAAGGATCAGTACTTGGTCCCCCTATTTTTATTATTTACTTGTTAATTATTAGACAACTTATCCATACTCATGGACTTTGCTTTCTGTATTTCCCTGATAACATTCAGTTAGTGCTTATCCACCTCCCTGTCCAATAATTCAAGTGTTGACAGCGTGAATCTATTATCTCGACATCTGGATGGTTTGTATGGTTTCTCAAAACCGAAGATTTGCTTGTAGGCCCCAAATTTCTGGACTGTCCATTTTTTTCTGATGTCATTGAAGACTGTTAAACCTGGGCTTCTTTCTTGATTCTACTCATATAACTCATATTCCATCTGCTGTCTTTGCCCTTTTTTGAAGATCAGTGATGCTAAAGCTGTGCTTTATCAGCTCCTGTATTGAATGTTGTGACGCCCTGATTATTGGTCTACCTGCTAAATCTCGGAAATCTCGGTCTACCGTACATTCAAAACTCTGCTGACAGGGTTCACACACTAAGCGATCTGCACATCACTCCCATTCCTGACCAATTACACTGGCTGGCTGTCTCCTCGCAGATCAAATAGATTGCTCATTCCCACATTCAAGGCCTTCAAGGTCTTGCTCAATATTATTTTTCTGAACATTTCCATCATTCCATTCCGTTCTCACACTCTCAGATCCTCTGGCAGTAGTCTGCTCACTGTACCTCACACTAGGTGCTCCTCTGTGAATGGAGATGTGTGAAGAACCCAAACTTGTGTACACCAATCAGCCATAACATTATTACCACTGACAGGTGAAGGGAAAAGCATTGGTCCAGGGGAGACAACTGGGTCAGAACGTCTCCAAAACATCTGATAGGTGGGGTCATGTGGGGTTTTTGCTGGTATGCAGTGGTCAGTATTTGGCTTACAGGACTTTAAAGTATCTGCTGCTAACATTAGTCTTGATGCCAGATACCACAGGATGCCTTCAGAGGTCTTGTGGAGTCCATGCCTCGAATGGTCAGATCTGTTGTGGTGTCACAAGGGGGACCTACTCCATATTAGGCAGGTGGTGTTAATGTTATGGCTGATCTTGATGTGTGTTCTTGATGTAACTGTTCAGGTGGAGCTGGTTTGGTTTTGTTTGGCTGTATTACGCTGAAACCATGACGTTTGCCTGCAACGGTCTGAGGGATTGTGGGTAAATGCCATTTTGTGGCCAGATTTCAGTCGTTCCATAAACAAACTGCACCTTTACTCCTAGACTTGGGCTATTTACATGATTGTGTGTGTGTGTGTGTGTGTGTGTGTGTGTGATGTACCTTCATACTCAGCCTGATGTTTCATAGGCCAATTTCCTGTTCAGTGACTTGTTGACGTTTATGCTCTAGATCCCAGGGGTGTGTCTCTACTTCAAGGCATTGGTGAAAAATGTGTGTGTGTGTTTGTGTGTGTGTGTGTGTGTGTGTGTGTATTGCCTCGTGACTGTCTACCAAACAGGACGTGGGGGCTTATACGACTACACAATACACCAAGGGTCGCTGTAGTGGGGCCACTATTGAGAATACGACAAACACTAGGGTAAGGAAGGGTTAGGGCAGGAAGAAGAACCACTGCAGCTGTGAATAGTCACATTTCTAACCATTAAGCTGCCGGTCTCAATTCTTTTATACACCAAAGAAAATTGTTTAAAGGTCGAATCTCAGATGTTTCACATGAGACTTTTTGTGGATATTTTGATGAATCAAGGCTTTCATGTGATTCTCTGAAGTGGGAGCAATTTCTTAGTGAAAATGATACCGTGTGGGCCTTGTTTTTGTCAAGGCAGTCTACATTCACTGCAAATACATCAAGGATACTGAAGAAATTAGTGTCTAATAAGTATCCATCTCATTGACTCAACAGAACAGTTTGTACAAAAACATTATAACATAATTTATAATATTAAAACACTCAATGCGGCCGACACCAGTGAGGGCGTGTTAGCAAAGCCATTCATTTTTTAAACTGCCAGCGATGGGCAACCAACAAGCCTGGAGGGAAGCCTGGCTTCAACATACCAGCCTCCAGACACCAGTGATGGCCAGCACCACAGTGAAGCGATGTGGGGAGAGTAAGGCCAACTGTGCTCTCTCGAGGCCCTGGCTGACAATGGCTAGCAGCATGACCGGGATTCGAACCAGTAGTGACAGCGCATTAGTCCGCTGGACCACTCAGGGCCTTCATCAGCTTATTTTTACTCTGTGGTCAAAAGAAGCAGCACACAAAAAGGACAGCAAGCAATGAGCCATTTTTCAGTTCATTTCTTGGTGAAAATAATCCAGTGTTGGCCTTGTTGGTCATGGCAGTCTACATTCACAGCAAACAACTGCTCCTGTAGACACTGAATACATGCTGAATAAATATCCATCTTATTGACTCAACAGGTACAGGACAATGTGAAACTATCTGTACCTCCAGTAGAACATTCTGGTCTCGATTTAATCATTGATTATAAAAACCTGAAGAATCAAAAGACGTCACATAAACGCTGATGAAAGATTTTCAGTGGCAGCTGGTGTAGGCTGTAGGGGTTGGTGGAGTGTTTGGCCTGGACTGGTGTAGAGAGGCTCTGAGTGATGTACCGGAGAGGAATGTCTGATGGCAGGCTCATCCTGCCTGTACTTACAAAAATAACTTGAAGTGGAAAGATGGAAGGATGAGGGGGTCTAAGCGGTAAATGCACACTGCAAAAAAACAGGCCTTAAATTTACAAGATTAAAATACACAGAAATGAAAGCGGGACTCCAGCAAGAGAGTTTAGCAATTGTATCAATTTTGTGGTAAAACTAGAAAAAGTTCTCTAATAAGATATATTGTAGAACGGTTCAGAGAAGAGAGGGGTGGAGGAGCAAACACAGGCTAGGGCTGCGTACTGAGGCGGCATTTCTGGGTCCCCTGTCCCCACATTGTGAGTGGATAGGTTGGGTTGGGTTGGGTTGGGTGGCATCCCTTTTTTTTTGTTACAATCATAATATCTCAATATTACCGCAAACAGAAAAATGATCCAATACAAAGTACAGTTTGCTCACAGAGTCACAAACTAAGTGATCACTGTGCACAGTTAGAAACCAATCAATCAATAAATGGTAAACCATCAGCCCGAAAACAACTGCGAATCTTAAACTGCTCTAAATCAGGAGAGAGAAGCTGGTTGGCGTTAGCTTAGTTAGCATGATCACACTCTGATCATGATCTGTTCACTCATGTGCTGGGACCTGCAGACAGCTATCTAGGCTTAGTTAAGTTAGCTGGAAGGCTGAACACCACAACAGCACAGACCCTGTTTCAGCTAACCCACAGTTAGAGGATGTAGCCTCATATCGGAGAGCACATCGAGTGGAGTGAGTGGTCTTAGGAGTGTTTTTAACTACTTTGACAAACAAAACACAAACACAATCAACCTAAAATAAACTTGGGCTTCCTGGGCCTTGACCTGCCGTCTCTTTTCAGCACATTCCCTGTCGTTTGCACCGCAGCACATTGTGTGTTCCCTCTCTGCGCCCCCACCCCACCCTGGGCTACTGCAAAGGAGAATATACAAGGGTGAGAGCAGCCTGTGAAGCCATGTGATACCACTTGCCTGATTAGCCCACCAGCTCCAGGTGCCTTCACACCACATATATATATATATATATATATATATATATATATATATATATATATATATATATATATATATATATATTCATCTCTATTAAATATCCATCACAGCATATTTAAAGGATCTGAAATACAGATTTCAACAGATTTCTGCATATTTAAATAGTTCAGATGTAAACGCAGTTGTTCAGAGTGTTGTGGTGATGAATTCGAGCACACTGTCTGATAGCCAAGGCACTGTTTGTGGTATTTTTGAGGAGATTGTGGCCCAAAACATAACATAACTCAGGAGTAGGGGTATAGGAAAACACTGTCAATACTGTATTGATTATTAAAAGCACAGTATTGATTTTTTATTTTAAAAAAAGTTGGCAGACCGTGGTTCATTCTGTGTTGAGTTTAAATCCTGACAACTAGAGCTTAGTGCTGTAGTCTTTGTCTTTAGAGGCCACTGTTCTGAACAGGAAAACTTTTCTTGTACTCAGATTTTGTGAATGATTGTGTTTTTGTTTTTTATACTATGACAGTTTTTGAAAATGTAATTAAAAATAAAATGAAAAATTGCAATATATAGTATTGCATACAGTATTGACAGTATACCGCAGTACATTGAGTCCTGTAAGCCCTGTCGCATAATACGTGTCATATATCCAGGATCACTGGTGGATTTCGAGAGTAATAAATGGCTGCTTTGTGTATTAGTCATTGTGACCCCTGTTTCCATTCACCACCACTGTAAAAAAAAAAAGTTCCTCTATAATGAAACGATTCACACCAAAAGCCCTCTGTTGGTGGAACTGAGACATTGCATTGAGTTTAGTGAGCTTAGTGGCTGTGTGTGACCAGGACAGCTGTGTGTGCTGGTGTAGGAGGATCACTGGCTCTGTATCTCACAGATTACTGGAACTAAGCTTGTGCAACACAAAGGAAGCTCACAGCTCAGTCCATCGACTGCTGAGAAGCCAGAGCCAGTTTATATCAAAAAATTATTAATAGCATTTTGTAGATAAAAATAAAAAAGGTAAAGGTGCAAGTATGTGTCACTGTACTAAACTACTACTGTACTGTAGCGAAAACCATCTCCTCAGACACACAGAGCAGAGAGGGTGAAGGGCCTTGCTCAAGGGCCCAACAGTGGCAGCTTGCCAAGCCCGGGTATCAAACCCACAACCCTGTCATCAACAGCCCGTAGCTCTAACCGCTGAGCCACCACTGCCCCGAGATGTAGATGATCTGATGTGCAAAATATCACATGCGCTTTTTTATGTGGACCGGACAAAGATAGATGGACAGTCAACACCCCCCTACACATGACCAGACTCTACTGCAGCATGTAGTCATAAAATCCTCAGCCTGTCAAAATGTCATGCTCATGAACGATCTTGCCCTTTCATTGGCTTCCGCTGATTAACACACAGCTGAATTAGTCACTTGGCCACCAGTCAGATGAAGAGGATGGGCACATTGAAAAAATCTACATACATAGAAGGGATAGAAGGGATAGAAGATCTGTTTGCTTTTAATTTGTGCCAGTTAACAGAAACAATAAACTGCTTGAAATCTTGCATAAAGGGGATTTCTTATAACACTAAGCATGCTGAGTATATTGTGGGGTATTATGGGAAGTCCCTGCCTTCAAACAAGTGGCCTTGTAAGTAAATTGTAAACTCAAAAACAAAAAAAAGGCCAGGCCTATCATATTCTTACCCTGACGCAAGCAAGAGGAATTAGGGTACTGATGTCTTTATCACGGCAGTATCCTAAATCTAGTTGGACTAATCTTACCAAAGTCCTCATACCACAATACAAACCACATGCAAATGATGAAGATAGCTGTGAGTGAGATTGTTTCCAGGAAAAAACTGTGATATATACTCATGTACTGAAGCCAAAATAGATAGATTTGGAATAAGAGGCTGTCATGTGACCAGAATCAGATTCAGGGTTAATTAATGCGGAGTATCAGTTGATACCGATCCAATCTTTCGTATTTCTTATTATAATAATACAGCCACATAATTTAGGTAAGTTGTTTTCCCTTTATTTTTAGTCTCAGTTTCTATAATGAGACATTCTGGACTGACTGATGTAGTTTAGTGGAGACTTTTCTTAAAATGATTGTTTTATAATCCAGTCTGACTCTCCTCCCTGACCAATCAGCTCCCAGCTCCTTTAAAACACTGCAGTGAGGTCACTTCATGTGTGATGTGTGTGTACAGTGGTTAGGGTTGTGTATAGTTGGGTTGGGTTATCATTTCTAATGTGAAATTCATTTCCTTTTTCTATAGTTTCGGGACTATAGAAAGGTGTGCGGTACTCCCACTGGTAAAACAGAGCATTTCTGTAATAGTTTAATTTCTTACTATCTGGAATTTAAGAGTAAAGCCTCGTAGGAAGCGTTTTCCCCCCCATGGTTTTGGTGGCATGGGCAAAACAGCAGAAAATAGAAAAACATCTGAAGGAAAAGCAGCTTAAACACACTCAAAGCATTAGAACTCAAGATATAGCTTTAGGTTTTAATGTTCTACTGTAAAAAGTCCACACTGCAGACATTAAACTGTTCTGTTACCCACTGAGAACACTTCTCACTGCTGTGGGCTGTGAATAATAGCCCTCAGTGGCACCTAGAGGATGCCAGAGGGCGCTCTTCTAGAAAACAGTGGTAAGAACAAAGAATGGGAGCTAGAACAGGCCTCGATTCTGATCCACTGGATCAGATCAGGACATCCCTAGGGCAAATTATTTGCAACAGCATCTTTGGTGCTACTTGGGTAGGCTGAATGGCTCAAATGGATCCCAACTCCCTACATAGTACACTCAGCATAGCTTGGGCAACCCTATTACTAATGTTCCTCGATGAAAATAAGTTTTCACTTAGAACGAGCATCTAACAGTGTGCTATCATGCTAATGCTACTCAAACATTCGACTGCCCTTCTAGAGTGTGAGTGTGTGCTGCTTCCCAGCTATTATCGAGACCAGCATTTTTTGCTAATTTTGGCCTTATATGATGGCTATCCGTATCTATATACCTTCCCAAGAGGCTGGTCCTGGATAACAGACTTGCCTATAAGAACTCTGTAGCTAACTACTTGCTAACTGTAGTTACAGCCAACCCTCAGATTCCCCTTTCGACCGGCAGAACATGCGTAATACGTGACATGAGCCCGAGGCGAACAGTTTGCACCCAGTTCCCTGAATGAAAGTAACTGGGTTTGCACTGGGAACAAACTGTTTCCACCTCATTCAAAAACTGAGTGTTCAGCTTGAGGTCCAGCTATGGCCTGAAAATGGAAGCTAATCTGTGCCTCCACCAGCAGGCGGTTGTACTCCCCCTGTGCCTCCCACTAGGCCGACCTCAGCTGGAGCTGGAGTTCGCACGGTCACATATGTGAGCAGGACCAGGCGCTTTTAGGAACTCTCTGTCCCACTGCTCTCCTCTCTATAGCTTCCAGGACATTAATAGGACTCTCTGTGGAGCACAGGCTGGGAAAGAGATTGCGGTTATGTCATTCGGCAAATGAGAGAGACTTGTCATTAGAACTTCATTAACAAAAGTGAAGCATGAGACTCCCAGCCACATTCATTATCACAAGCGACTTATAAGAGGTAGTTAATGCCAAATGATAACCCGCGTACTGTAGGCCTGGGGGTAAGTCGTAGTACATCCTAGGAACCTAGAGATGGCAGCATTCTGTTGTATCTGATAAAAAATTATGTGCAAATCTGGTGAACCTGAATGTAAAATACAGCCATTTTTAATTAGAGTGTGGCATTGGTCACATAGGCAGTCGTCCAGAAACTTGCCAGGGGCAGCACCAGCACACTTGAAAATCCTGCTAGATGTCCGAATGCCCACAGCTTTCCCATTAAACGCCCTTCATTACTCGCCGGACTGCCAGCAGTACATGTTCTTAAAGACACAGTGCTGCAAAGGGCGTCATACGTGCATTTGTGAGATCCTGCTGGAGTGGGTTATTTGCCTTTCAGTGACGCACATGAATGCTATTTGAGTGCCCCCTTGTGGAGAACTTTCAGCAGTAAATAGGCCTTTGTTAGTGCCCCCTTGTGGAGAACCTTTAGCAGTAAATAGGCCTTTGTTAGTGCCCCCTTGTGGAGAACCTTCAGCAGTAAATAGCTGTGGAGCTCTTTCCTACAGTGGGAACTGTGAGACAATTTGAGGATTTGGGCAAGTAGTGTATGTTCTAATATGGCTACCACTACATACATTATGGCATTTGTAAGTTCAATGTGTTTCATTTCAGGAGCACTTGCAGTGAAGGAGTAGCCCCAGCTGATGTGGTGAACCCCTGGGCTGCTCCACCAGCCCACTTCCCCTGCTCTTACTGGGCCTTTGGACTGACTGACAGACGGGTGAGTCTAAAACAGCCTTTGTTAGTTCAGGTTCCTTAACAGATATCCCTGCTCCCGGGGACCTTCTGCTCTGCACACATTTCTGTGCTTTGTTTGCTGTAATTCAGGTGATGCTCAACACAGTGACAGTGTGTTCATGTGTTAAACCTGATGTGATGTGTAAGCTAGCTATATCCGTCACAAACAGGGACCACTCCTATGTTTTAAAGGCAGTGGATTGTATACTTAACTGTGATTCCCTCACTGGGGTGAGAGGCCAGCTTTATCCTTGTCTTTGTGTTTGATTGTTTTGTCATGGAGCACTAATTAAGCACTTGCTGCTCTCCCCACCAGAGTTTTTCCCGTTCCCTGCTACTAAACCAACATCCACTCCTTAGCTATATCACCTCACGAAAAAAAAAAAAAAGATGTCCCCTCCAGGGGTAGAACCATCTAAAGAAAGTAACAGAATTTGACACTAATATTAATTACACTCATAGTAGACACTAATAGACACTAATATTATTTACACTCATAGTAGACACTAATAGACACTAATATTATTTACACTCTACACAATAGTATTTACAATCTAGCTAAATTAACATTTAACCCTTTATTACGTTTTCCCCCAACCATCATACAAATACTAATACTAATTAATTTTTTTGGGGAAAAGAAGCCTTTAAGTGTAAAAATAGTCATATTTTGTATCTGATTACATGTTCTTTCCTTCCTGTCTGCACCTTTTTTTTCCACATACAGTATACATGGTGAAGCCTGAAACTCTGTGTATAACTCAATATGTATACACAACTTTAAAAAAAATTAATTGAACACAACGTATAGAAAGTTACAGCTTCTTTTTAAATAAATGACACCAGTTTAGACTACACCACTATCTGCACATTATATGTTTGGCCAATGTGGGCGTTAATTCACTGGAACACTTCTGGCAGCAGAAAGAAAACAGCCATCACCAATTTCTAAAGGGGGCAAAAGGGGGCAAATTCTGAGATGCGTGGTTCAATAGGATTGATAGGTGCATAAACATTTCAATGGATTCAGGGTATTCATTACTGTCCAATAGGCTGACAGCTTATGTAAGAAATACAGGACTGTGATGCTCAAAGATGAATAGCTAGGAAGGGCTAGACTTCATCAGTCATTGGCTTTTTTGTGGGAACTGCAGACAAAGGATACCAAACATATACACATCTGTGGCAGAGTTTTCTCCACCTCCTGCTGTGAACTTTTTATTTCACAGAGTTTCTAGGGGGTGAAGAGGGAACGTCTCTGGAGTGTAAGCTCTGTCTGGACTCTCTCACGGATGTTCCAGCTCCACATTAACTGAGTACAGTAAAACTATCAGGGCCGGATCCATGTCTAGATACAGAAATCATACAGAAATAACTTGTAAGACATCTAGAGTTATTAGTTTGGTATAGCTGTACTTTTAAATTTACATAATCATTTACAGAGTTTGATAAATATGCCATAGAATCTGCATATGGGGGTGCCTTTATTGAGTATTTAGGGAGTGTTTTTGTTATTTGTGTTACATGGGAATTTACAACCCTGTTATGTTGCCTCACAATGAAAATAAGCTCTGCTTGTATTGGCTAGTTTACACTGTTGGGCCCTTGAGCAAGGCCCTTTACCATCTCTGCTCCCCGGGCGCTGGAGTTGGCTGCCCACCGCTCTGGGTGTGTGTGTGTGTGTGTACTCACTGCCCCTAACACATGTGTGTGTGTGAGTGTGTGTTCACTACCAGATGGGTTAAATGCGGAGGACACATTTCGCTGTACAGTGTACAGTGACAAATACGTGCACCTTTACCTTTACATCACCAGCAACAGCTCACAGAACCTACATATTACAGCATAGTTTTAACATTGTCACAAAAACAATTATAATAATTATAATTGTAATTATTCCAGAGTCCTCCTGGGTAGTGGTGGTGTTCTCTCGCTGTGTCCTCTCCGTGTGAAGTGCTGTTAGCAAGCTGAAAAGAATTGCTACCAGTTAGCTTTTAGCCTTGCCCCCACTCGCTTCCCAGTGTTTGGCCTTCTCGAGTCTTACTGGTAAAGCAATAAGCCTGTGCTTTATCTCCTAGTGTGTTTAGCTCCAGTTTGGCTCAGCTGAGGTAATCCAGTGGATGATGGAGAGAAACTGTAAAAGGCTAGCATTAGATGTTAGCCTAATGCGGACCTTCGTTTGTCTCTGCGGCTTTTGCTTCTCCCTGTGCCGAGTTTGAGCTCCCGTTCTGCAGACACTATTGTCTTGACTAGGGCTTTTGCTTGGGGGCTGGGTTTATGTTAATTTTGGGGGTGAATATAACAAGTCCAAAACACTGGTTTTGGGATTTTGGCTCATTTTTCAGCCCTGATTTAGCATGAAGGCAAAATGCTGATGTGCCGAGTCTTTATTGTTGATGGAGATAAGGTAGCTAGTCACATCCTATCAGTGTATAGTGATCCATGGCAGAAATCTAAGAGCGAAGTTGCTCCGTAAGGAACGGGTGTTCTGTCTCTTCTGGCAGAACAAGGTTTACCAGAGACTCGTGTGCAGAGACAGAGAGAGAGAGAGAGACAAGGGGGCTGCAGATGAAAACCAGGGCATTAAGGAAAACCACTGCCACTAAGGAAAATAACAAGCAGCAGGATTGCATTATTTACAGCAACTGGAAATGACATCATCACTTAAGTGTGATTGCTGAGGTGTGTATTGTGGGAGGGGGGTGGGGTTGTTTGTGGGTGTTTTTTCAGTGTGTGGTCTCCTGCTCTGAAGCTGTGTTGCATTCATGTATAGGCCTGGCCTTAATAACATCCTATCATCCCTTGGGAAAACACCCCCCCCCCACACACACACACACACACACACACAACCCCGCTGGCTGTTCTGGGCTGTTCCCAGCTGTTCCGCCACGTTTAGACCTTTAGCCTTGTTTTGCCTGCAGGACCAAATTAACACTGGCTGGAGTGACCCATTTACAGCAGGACCTGAGAGAAACCCATAGAACAGCGCTCTAGCCTACTTACTCTACCCTACTTACCCCATCTTCCACACATACACGTGCAGATACACAAACATGCATGTATGTGCACGTGAACATTCACAAACACACATACACACACACACACACTCAGTGCATGAGCATGATTACTATGCCTCTGAAATCTGTTTCTGGAAAACAATTCCTGGACTCATTTCAGTTGAGTTAATATAAACAGTCTCTGTTAGATATTTTAGTCCAAATGACTGGTTAGCTCAAGGCAATTATTGTGGATAAACAGTAAACAGTGTGAGTACAGTTAATGCTCAAATATGCTCAAAATTATAAATAATGAAGCATCTGTGGGACATATGTACATAAATGTATATACACACAGCATACTGTGTAAAAGGCCTCACCTGATTTACTTTAGAGAAGGACTGATTAGATCAACTAGGTATTCATTCCACTTTTTATTCATGCAATTATCTAATCAGCCAATCATGTGGCAGCACTGTAATCCATAAAGCCATGCAGATACTGGCCAGCAGCTTCAGGTCATGTTCACACCCACCATCAGAATGAGGGAGGAGTGATGTGATCTCAGTAGTTTTTAGCATACCATGATTGTTGGTGCCAGAAAGGCTGGTTTGAGCATTTGTAGAACTGCTGATCTCCTGGGATTTCCATCACAACAGTCTCTAGAGTTTACTCAGAATGCTGGAATAAAGAAAATGCATCCAGAGCTCACAGATAGGCTACAGTATCCCAGATAACCCCTCTGTACACCTGTGGTGAGCATCTCAAAAACGTCTCAGAATGCACAAAACCACCTCCAACCTTGAGTCAGAGGGCCTACCACAGCAGTAGACCACATCAGTGTTCACTTCTGTCAGCCAAGAACAGAAAGCTGAGGCTGCAGTGGCTCAGCACAGACTTTAAATGTGTAGCCTGGTCTAATGAACCTGGTCTGACTGGTGTTCATACTCATCAATCATGGCTTGAATGCCACATCCTATTTGAGGATTGTTGGTGACCATAGACATCCCTTTTTGGCCACAATTTACCCATCTTCTAATGGCTACTTCCAGCATCAGGTCGTCTCCAACTGCTTTCATTAACATGACAGTAAGTTCAGTGTTCTTCAGTGGCCGTTCCAGACACTGGATTGGAGTGGATAGGAATCCAATAGAACACTTTTGGATGTATGGAAGATGTTCTGCACGTTGTTCAGGAATAGTTTAAGGAACATGAAGAGGAGAATTCAGGCTGCTGCTCTGCTTCCAGATTCCACAGATCTCAGTCTGATCAAAGATCTGAGGGATATGCTGGAAAAGCAAGTCCAATCTGCGGCGCCTCCGTCTCTTACAGGACTTAAAGGATCTGCTGTTAATGTTTCGGTGCCAGATACCACAGTGCATGTTCAGAGGGTCTTGTAGACCGAAATGTTTTGGCAGCATTGGGAAGGTCCAATATCATAATATGCACTGAAGTTTTGGCTCATCGGTGTATACAGTATACACATTCTATTGTTTATATATAACCCTATTTTGGGCACCCAGATAGCAAATGAGCCATGGTCCAGATCTGGCCTGCATTTGTTTAGATAATCAACACATACTGCTGCAGAATGGTGGCAATGTCTTCCATCCAGATCTGTCTTTCAAGACAAAGACAGTTTGCCTTGTTTGCCAGAGAACACCCAGACCAAGACCAGAACGTCTGTAAGAGGATTGCACACCTCCCATGAAAATCGGATTTTGACTCTCTCTGGCAGAAGCTACCTGTAGGTTCCTTGATGACATTTTAGGATTGTTAGAGACTTCTTTACGTATATGGCAGATATTGGGCTGAAGAGCTTGACAGAACTGCCTGGCCTGGCCGTTTTTTCACTTGTAAATTATTTAGTGGACAGTGGAACGGCTTATTTGTAACAGTTCTGCATCTACAAGCTTCTTTCTGGAGGCCTCAGAGAGCTCTTTGGATCTGGCCATGGTGATCTCCACCACTCACCTCAACTCCCTCTCTAACCATGTTCTAATCATCTGCAGCTGATTCTCATAAACAAAACAACAAAATTACACTTTTATACATTTCAATATCTATGAAATTTTACAATGTATTTTTATAAGACATTTCTCTGTGTTCAGTTATATTACCTTCATCTAGGGCTGGGGAATTAATTGAAAATGAATCAAAACCCCTAAGCGATCATTTTTTTTTAATTCTAGTAGTACTTTCCCCACTGTGCGTGTTCATATACCGTCCCCTTAAAAACATATTACATGTGTGCATGTAGAAACATACCACCTTATGTCTCACATGACTCCATAAATCCGCAACATTAAGGACTCAAACACTGAGCCAACTGATCAACTCAGCAGCAGTACAGCAGCTTGTAGAATTGTAATGATACTTACATTTACATTTACAGCATTTAGCTGATGCTCTTATCCAGAGCGACTTACAAGGTTACTCGTATTATAGAGGTGGGCCAATGTAGTGTTAGGAGTCTTGCCCAAGGACTCTTATTGGTGTAGCGCAGTATAATCACCCAGACCAGGAATCAAACCCCAGTCTCTCACGTGGTGTGGCAGCTCACTGGCAGGTAGTGGTGTTATCTGCTACGCCACACTAACCGATACTGATACTGATTTGAGATCATATCGCCCAGCCTCTGCTCCATCTCTCAGTATTGTTGAAATGAAGATCTAATATGCATAAACAAAGGTTTTCAAGGGGTGTTCTGCTATATTCACATAACTGTATGTGGATGCCACATCTGGGCCAGTTTTGGCCAACAATACACTTGCTGTAGCCATAAGTGCACTGTACATGCTACCTAGTGCTTACGTGCACCATGCACTTGTTTGCAGTATCAAACTTCAGTGTTTCCTGTAGTTAACTCTGTGTTAACTGTGTCTGGGTCTTCTTCATGAGGCCTTCTCTCTTCTCTTCATTTTAAAAACACATCACACACATCACACACACACACATACCAGTACAACGTGTGCAGCATGTTAGGAATAATAATAATGGAACGGAGAGTAAGGTGGAAAGGAGAGAGGTGAGTGTGTTTAAAGGTGCATGGTGCATTCCAGACTGCTGTGTCACTTCCTTTTTTCTGTTGATGTTAAGTCAGTTTGTGCCCTGCATGGCTCATATTGCTCTCACTCACACATACACACATATCTACACGTACTTCTGAAACATCTGTCTGCTAAAGAAGAGGTGAATGAAGTAGAGTGAAAAGGCTGTTAAAAAAAGACGTCTGAGAAAGAGAGAGACTTGGAGCAAGTGACGGAGAGAACGAGAGAGAACAAGGAGGAAGGATGAGGCCTCTGTTCAAAGCTGAGCTGAGCTACATAGAACACGTGCAACAGAGAAAGCGTTTTTCCTTAGGGAGCACAGAGGATGGGGCAGAGAGAGAGAGAGAGAGAGAGAGAGAGAGAAGGTAGGAAGGAGGCAGAGAAGAAAGTCTGTGAAGGTGGCAGTCAGTTGAAGGCAGCTTTGAGCAGCACGCCCTGTGCGTTGAACTGTTTGGACTAGACAGAGCTAAACACACTTTCCCCTCGGAAAAAGTGGCTTTGGAGCCGAGACAGCTATGCAGGACTCAACCTGGGGTATGTTAGCATGTGTGTCTCTCTCTGTGTGTGTGTGTGTGTGTGTGTGTGAAGTTACAGTTTTTTAAAGTGCTTTAGCATGGAATAGCTTTACACGTGTAACTAGATGCTTAGACTTAGAGTTAGTGTCTAATTTCATCAAAGGGAAAGGTCTTCACTGAAGCGCACAGTCATGGCTTTGAGGATGCAGCTGTGGAGATCAGACGCAGTAGGACACCTAGAGGGATTGATTAAGCGAATAGTTTGGCCGGAAATGTCATTTATTCAGTTTTCCCTATTGCCAGTCAGGTAGCAGTCAAGACATGTTTGGTGTCCAGAGTTTGGTTCTTCTGGTTTTGCGCTGGAGCTTAGAGGCTGAAAACATCTAAAGCCCCCTTGAAGCTGAAAATCTCAGCACATTATTAAGTTACTGTTACCAGTAATATTCTGAGTTTGCGTCATTCACACGTGCAGCTCATCTAATCTAGATTTTTTCGGGGATACATGCACTTCTGCTCATCAACAGTGCCTTTCTTTCTGGATCAGGTTCAAAAATAAACTGCTGGAACTTTAACGAGTATTTTGCTTTGCTGGCTGTGCTGCATTGTAGATTTTTAGACCCACATACGAAATACACTGCCATAGTGTTTTTCCTCAGGAAACTAAGACGCAGTCTAGAGGTCACTATATTTTCACAGTAATGTGTTAACGTTTAGTTTTCCTCCCGGATTTCTCAGGAATTGTACTGGGTCTCATGCTGATAAATAGCTGCCTCAACTTTATCAGAATTTCCACTGAATTCCTTCCTGTTTAATTAGGGTTGCATTCCCAGGTTCCTGAAGGAGATGTGCAAATGCACACACGCAGCTTGTCTAGTCCCTGTACAGAAGCACTGTCAAAAGAATGGGACTCTCTAGAGCAGATAAACATGAACCTTTTGGCACTATGTGTAATGCCAGTCATGGGCTGGTGGGGTATAAAGGCTGGGGGTATTGAGCTGTGGTTTAGGGTGGGGTGGTGATCAACCGACATCTTAATCTCACTGAAGCTCTTGTCACTAAATGCAATCAAATCCTCACAGCAATACTGCAGAATCTTGTAGAAAGCCTTCTTTCCTGGATAGAAGAAACAGTTACTCCAACAAAAGCTGGATAAACTCTTTTTTTAATACCCTTGATTTCAGAAGAAACGATGAATGAGCAGGCGTCCCAATACTTTTGTCCATACCTACATGACTCAAATAGACTTGCTTATGAGATTTCTGACACTGTATGACATACTGTGATCTATAAAAAACACACAGGGTACATTAGCATAGCTAAAAACAGCACTTGCAGATATCGTAAAGCCTCAGTTCTAATAGTGGATCAGGCAGCGGGTCAGTCTATTTGAGAATAATAACAGCCCAGCATGGTTTGAGGCAAGTGTGCTAATTGCTTGTTAGCCACATTAGCCTTGTAGCGCCGGTACAACATTAAAGAAGGTAAAGCACAACTTTTGCTAGTTCGGATAATGCCATCATGCCAGACACGTGAACAAGGTAGAGATGGTATTTATAGGATGTTAGATTAGTAAAAGGGGCTTCAGGCATGTCCATCCTCCCGAAAATATATCTACTAGATTTTGGAGCAGCAATACTGTGAGGATTCGATTGCATTCGGTGACAAAAGCCAGAATTAGAAGTCAGAATGTTGGATGATCACCACCCCAACTCCTCCCCAAATCATCCCAAAAGTATTGAATGGAGCACCATCATTGCACTGCTCCACAGCTCAATACTGCGGGGGGCTTTATACCCCTGTAGCCCACAGCCAGAATGTCATATGAAATATGTAAGGTTGTTTTTTGAGCTCAGTGTTCATATATGGACTGAATGAACAGAGGAAATGAACTGCTATGAAATGCGTCAGTGTCATTATAGAGAGAAAAGAGAAGTATTACAGATAAGCGATGGAGCTGTGGAGACAGGGAGAGGGATTTCCTTGGTGTCCTGGAAAACTTCTGGTCTTGGGTCAGGCTGCCCTGGTCTGGGAGAGTCTGCTAGGTCTGTGTGAGTGTGTGTGAGTAGTTTCTGTATGGGAAACAGTACTCTCCTTCACTGGCCCTGTTAACTGTCCTTGAATCTGAGTATGTGTGTGGGTGTGTGTATGCGTGTGTGTGAGTGTGCGTACATAAGTGTGTATTTATAGCCGTGGTACAAGTGACTATGCATGTACTGTAAGGGTACATAAAGGCGGATTTAGTGTTACATCTCTCGTTGTGTCAATGCGTCAGTGTGTGGTGTTTCGCCTTCCTACACCATTCTGTTTACACAGGCCTGTCCCTGCCGGTACACTCATGGCACCTACTGTGTATGTGTGTGTGTGTGTGTGTGTGTGCGCGCGCGTGTTTTCATGAGGGAAGGAGTTGCCAGGGTTTTACAGGGTTATTTTTTGTGTCATCAGAAATGTACAGTTTTAGTTCTTTTTATTTTCTGTGTTTTCTGTGACACATATAACAGAAAATCATGGTGTTTATGATATTTGCTTATGCAAGTATGCATCATTTTTTTATTGTTATATAAAACAGTGATATCACCCACAAAAGTGACCATTCTTGTATTTGCAATTAATTGCACTAAATAGACAAAAGTATTGGGACAATAATTACTACTCCTAACTCTTAATTACTGAATGCATGTATTTCATTCAGTCTCATTGCCACAGGTGTATAAAATCAAGCCCCTAGCAATACAGTCTGCCTTTCTACACATTAGGGAAAGAGTGGGAGGTTCTAAAGAGCTCACTGAACTCCAGTGTGGTTCTGTATGTAATAGGAGACACCACTGCAACAACCACAAGTCAGCTGATGAAATTTCTTCCCTCCTAGATCTTCCACCATCAGCTGTGAGTTCTATTATTGACAAGTGGAAGCGATTAGCAACCACAGAGAGCAACTCAGCCACCAAGTCTCAGACCACGTAAAGTTACAGAGCGGGGTCAGGGCTGAGTGCTGAGCTCAGAGCAGAGTGCAGAAAAGTCTCCAACGCTGACTCCAGACCTGCTTATCGAGCTGCAAAGGGAGGCCGACTCCATATTAATGGCTATAGAATGCTCCTGTAGGTGTAATATATCAGTGTCCCAATACTTTTGTCCATGTAGTCTGTATATACACTTAGCTACTCTGAAACATCTGAATTGCTTGTGAAACCCATTGATTGGATTGCACCTCTTCAGTGGTTGAGCTTGAACAATTCTGCCAAGAATAACGGGAGAGCCGTCCAAAAGAAAGGTGTGCCAAGCTTGTAGGATTACTTCCAAGACTTTTGTGGCTTTCTAAGACTGCAGGCTGTCATTCCTGCCAAAGCTGCTTTAACCAAATATTTGGTCAAGTGAAGTGTCTGAATACTAAGAGACACAAAAACTCAAACACCTTTATTCAAATTCTTATTGTTTAGTTTTGTGAACTCTTCAGGATCCTGTTTTTTCCTGGAATTCTCAAGGGATCACAGTGGACAGACATCACGTGTGGCTCTTTTAACCTGGCATGTCTGTGTGTCTCTAGTGCTTCTCCAGTGACCACTTATGAACAGATATTGTGACTGGAGGAAGTGCGCCCACACATTTCCTATGCTAGACTCTGGCTGTGAATATGTAAGGACTGTTTAAACATTTAGATCACTGCTGAATGAACTTATGGGTGGAGAAATGGAGACCACGCAGTTGATTAAGGGGTCCCCTGTTAGTCTAAAGGGCGCGTTTGACGCTGTTTGTACCTGTACTTACAGCTGTCCTCTTGATCGGATCACCTGAGATGTATTGTATATTAATGGCAGGTGCGAACAAGGCCAAGGGAGTCAAGGGATCCAGACTCAGGTCTGTGTTGTGGTGGGAGTGCTGTGCCAGTGTAACGTGAGAGTTGATTATGGAGTAATACAGTAGGTACACGCTGCTTAGACTGTGTGCCCGTCAGTAGTTATTAAATGAACTCTGCGACCTGGCCCTCCTCAGCTGGCGAGGGAGGCAGAAAAAACAGTAGATGCCATAGCTGCACATTCTTGGTGTTGGGGGAGAGACCAAACCTAATGCTGAGCCTCATGTCTGCTGAACTTTCTCAGGAAGACAGACACCAACACCCACCAACTCTCTCCATCTGTCCTGTAAACCTTTGCTGGGCCGGCTTTTTACTCTGTGTAACGGCAAGAGGCCATCAGTGGGGAATAGTTGAGTGATTGTAGTTTGGTAACTTTTTTAATGTACTATATTCATTTAGATGATTTGTAGTTTACTCAAGGATGACTGAAACTGACAGCTTGTACTTTTGCTCCGTTACAGTTCCAAGAGAAAGGACAGACCTTTTACATTTTACTCCTTACGTTTTCATTTAGACTTTTCAAGGCCAGGAGATCTTTCTCAGCAGTCTCGAGTTTCAGTACATTTGACTATATATAAACAACCTCCTGAGGCTCGTTTAAGTGAAGGTTGCAACACAAGTGGAAGCATCCAGAGGAGTAAAGGGACCAGGCCAACAACCGAAGTTCACCAGCAAGCTTATTTAATAAAGTGACCCACAAACATCCTAAAACCTCATCCAAGGATATAGGCTGTGTCCTAATTGTGTACTACCACACACAAATACTATAAAGGCATATACTATATACCCATCAGCCATAACGGTAGTGCCTAATATTAACTAGGCCTCTCCTGAGCCACCACACCAGATCTGACTGTTCGAGGCATGGACTCCACGAGACCTCTGAAGGCTTTTGGGAGGTACTGACCACGACATACCAGGAACACCCAACAAGACCCGCCTGATGTTTTAGAGATGTTCTGACCCGGTTGTCTAGCCATCACAGTTTGGCTCGGATTCTTATGCTTGCCCATTTCTCCTGCTTTTAAAACACAACACCTTCAAGAACCGACTGTTCCCTTGCTGCCTAATAAATCCAGCCCTTGCCAGATGCCACTTTAGATGAGAACTTTAGATCTATGAAATCAAGTTGATGTTATGGCTGAGCAGTGTGCACACTGATTACTCACATGCGTCCAGCCTTACCTGTGCAGGCTAACCAACACTGAACATTTAGCAACTAACAGGACTAAAGACAGAGGACATGAAGGACAGCAGAAGGAACCAGAGACACGCACCTGACTCTCCCAGTGTGATCTCTGGCCACCATCTTGATTGTTGCAGCAGGAAGTAGTACCCATAGTTCCATCTATTATGGTCATGTGACTAACAACACACACACACACACACACACACACACACACACACACACACACACACACACACACACACACACACACACAGCAGCACAACCACCACTGAAACATTTAATTTTTTTATTATTATTATTATTATTTAATAAATAAAAGTATACTTTTTTCCCTCTGGAACTTCACTAGATTTAGTACAGTTTTGGCTTAGAACTCCTACATTTACAGAAATATCATTTGTCTGTACTTTTCTGCATAATTTATAATGCATAATTGTTCATTTCTGTTATGTTATGTTACCTTCCATTTACTGTCAACTGTGTCAGATGTTTTGCTGGCATTTACCTTCTGTACTCATAGAAAAATAGATAAAACCAGGGGCATATCGGAGTTTACCTTTAATATCTTAACAAAAAAAAAAATAATTTGCATATATTTCTGTTGTGGTCCAGTATCTCCAGACCATTAAATTTGCAATGAAATGATAAGGATGAATCATTAACCCTTTGAACAGCAGACCTGGACGAGGACCATAAATAATTGGCTTAGTTTTTTATTGATTTTATTTTTTATTAATGTGTGAAAACACTGTCCAGACCAACAAATGTGGAAAACCTGGACAGTGCAACATCTTAAAAGTGAAGCAACTACAGGTCCAGTGCCTCTGCTGGCTGGTTGTAATGTGATATGCAGCTCCACTCACCTCCATATGTTTCAATGACAAAACAACCCATTTCTCTCCAGTGTCTCGAAATTCCGGCAGTTAGTTTTCCATAATATTGGCCCATTTCTGTAATATGTTCCCCCAAAAATCAGTGTTCAAACCAGTGATTGACAGCCTTGGCTGGAGGAGGCCGGTCGTCTGCAGGATCTGCATGACGGCCTTTCTGTTCATTACACAGAGTAGCTGAGCTGTAGGGGAGCTTACATAAGCTGCACTTTTACGGTTGGAACATTCCACTTACTGGACAAACTGGGAATCCAGGAGAAAATCAGCTTGGTCTGGGAGAAGGGGGCGGGTCTACCAAATAAGTAGGCAGATCAGAGTGTGTGTTAAATTATAAATTATATCACAATACACACTCTGGTACACACACTGATCAGTGTCAAAAGCACTCATAAAACCCTGAAGACCTCTGGGCAAATGAGATGGAGCCTAACCCGTTCCAGAATAATGGAATAAGGAAATTTTGGAGTAAAAAAAACAGACAGCTCATGATCCAAAACAAATCACCTTATTTGTGAAACAAGAGAACGTGATCAGATGTGGGTGCCAGGGTCACAGGTTCACTTGTCTCTGTTGTGACTGCTGGCACGGAGAGACGATGGACGAATTCTAGCGCAGTTTCTGTAAGCACTTAAATGGATATTTCAGTGTTATGGCAGCTCAAAGCTATGTATCAGTGGTGTACATTGCTGTCCCACACAGGGATTCATAAACTTCAGTTCAACTTGAACACAGTAGCTTTGTAAATCCTTCTATAAATCCCAATGGATTATTATTAGAGTAGCCAGTTAGCTGCCTGCCAAGATCTTCAGTTTAGAGCTGAGCTGTGTGCGAAACTGTGTCCTATTCAATATCCCCTACATGCAAAAATCCAGACCACTATATAGAGCACTGTTATAGGGAACAGAATTCGACAAGGTACCGAACAATTTGAATGTTGGTTTTCCTCTACAAAGCTGTGCACAAATCTTTAAACCAATGTCCATTTAGTGTACATCTTCTCTGCACTATATATGATGGTGCATTGGGGGATTTTTAGACACCACTACAAAATGACGGAACACCAAAGTAGTGCACTATGTAGTTTCGGCAACAGCTCTAGTTAAACAAAATCTTACTCACTCATTTACATTTGTGAGATCCTGCTGATGTGGGTTTTCTCTTTCGCAGTGCTGAACACAAAAACTATTTTAGGGCTAAAAGTGGACAATCGTTGTGGACAATTGTGGATGGTCTGTTGAACACGGCTGTACAGTAACCCTGCTTATCATTCAGATTGATGGCTTCTCGCTAAGCTGATTTGTTGTAATTCATTTTGTTAACCAAGTAACCAGGACAGCTATAATCTGATGAAGCCATGAGCAGAAGCCACAAATGCTGCTCAGATCCAGTCCAAAGGCTTGAAATTCTACTGTGACAGTGTCCCAAAATATACGTCTAAGCATCATAGAGCTTTTAAAGCAAAACCTGTGTAAAGAACTAGATAACTGAGCAGAGCTGCACTCACTTCACATTGCATTGAAGACCAGGCTAAAGGCAAAGGTCTATGAAACAAGCAGAAACTAAAAACGGCTGCAGGCTGAGCAGAGCATGGTTATATATCATATGGTTCAGAAACAAATTAATAACAATTGTGTTAATGTTAAATGGCCCTAAAATGGATGGGATGTATAAAAAAATATGATTCCATCATATTTAATGCAATGTTTTCATTTTCTATCTGATGTGCTGGAGCACTGAGACAAAACAACAAAAATGATGTCACTGCGTAATCGCTTACACACTGAACTCTACAGTCACTGGAGAACTGACCCTAGTTCAGTATTCTTAGTCTGAGGCAATTGCTAGGGCTATATATGGACAGGAGAAAATGAGCTCTTGTCTATGGAGCCACTTCAGCATGTTTTCATCACACTGAAGACCTGGTGCTGTAATTAGGGCAAGCAGCCTTAATTAGCTCCAACACTCATATTGTTTTAAAAGTGCCTAAGCCGATTAAAACCTGGATTAGTATATCTAATCTCGCAGGATTAATCCCCCACAAATGAAGCATCAGTAACGTGCCCTCATAATTAGGCTGCATCGAGCTGGGAAATTTTGGCAGTGTGATGGGGGCTGTACAGTGCTGGGTGAAAGATGCCTCACTCCTGGAGATGGTGATCCAGCTCTACAGCTGTTATCTTACCCTGAGAATCGATGCTGTTTGTGGACTATGTTTTAAGGGTGTGGCCAGTTAATGATCACTTACCAAGTTCAATAAGACTACTCAATTGTCCTGATCACTGACAACTTTCACATTCTTTCCTACCACTTATACGCAGATCGTACGGGTGCGGTAAGCCCCAGCCATGGCATTGGTCCAGTCCCTTCCGGTCACCACTGACCATCAAGCACCAGGCCTGGAGGCCCGTCCTCATCGTTCCTCTCCAGTATCACCCCCTTCTTTTGGGGCAATGGGCTCTGTGAGTAGCCTCATCCCCAGCCACACTGCATATCACGGCCGGACCAACCTGGAAATCACAGCTAAACTCAGACGAGGCACACCAGGCTCAGGACGGCTCCTGTCTGACTCTGCACATGAGGGTCCGCTTGGGAGCCGAACACCATCGAGCAAGAGGAAGGCAATTGCAGGTCGTGCGAAAGGATTTGGTGGGCGATCGTATTCCCACGAAGATCTGATTACTGACTGGAACGAGAACTGGTTGGACGCAGCCCGAGGCGGAGAGGAGATGCCAGTGGATGGACCTCCTAAACTAGTCCCTGTGTCTGGACAGTTGGAGAGGGTGAGTGCTGTGCATTTAAATAAAATCACTGCTCCAGACACTCCTTTTAATGAGCAAGTTTAGCTACATTACGGTGCACCCGTTACTGACACAGCTTTTTTTTAAATCGCCATAGAAAAGCACTGCCAGTATAACAGCCCCACTGCACTGGGAGCACTGGGCTGTGCAGCAGCAGAGCTGTCTTTTCCAGAGTGCTGGAGTTTCCAGCTAGTACCCTTGGATAAATTTAAGGGGCATTTCTGATCTATAGCTAATCATCCATGATCAGTACCTGACCTCACTAATGCTCTCATGGACGACTGCCATCATATCTTCACAGCAGTGTTCCAAAATCTAGTGTAAGGCATTTGCTGAAGAGTAGAAGCTGTTACTACAGCAAAGGAAAACCAAATTCCCTGTTATTATCTGTAAGCTCAGCTGTTGACTTCACTACACTAATCAGTGCAACTGATTTTGTGGTCCACAGAACATTCAGCAAGCCATCATTCGACCAACGGCTTTCAAACCTGTCGTGCCAAAGAGCAGGAACGCCATGCAGTACTTGTCACCACGGCTAGGGGGCGGTCTGTCAGGGAGTCAGGGAAACCTCAGCCTGTTGTCTCCAGATCAGGACATCACCCCTGTATCCACGGAGCGCCGCAGCTCCTACAGTGGAGCCCGGAATGGGCTTCTCAGCCAGTCCTTCACCATGACGGACTCAGCCCGGAACTCTTTAACCAATATTCCCACATACAGCGGCCCAGTCTACAACCTGAACCAAGTGGAAGCTACCAAGCCTGTGCTGAGCCATGGGCACTCCAATTCAGACAGCGGACGGTCGTCTTCCAGCAAAAGCACGGGGTCTCTGGGAGGCCGTAGTCAACCAGGCGTATCAGATATGGGGTCCGGTGGCCCTTCACCTCCACCTATAGAGGCCTACGAGGCCATTGTGAGAGACTTGGAGGAGAAACTGAGGGAGAGGGAGCAGGAGCTGCAGCATCTAAGAGAAAACCTGGATGAAAATGAGGTGGCAATTTGCCAGGTCAGTGCCAAGTAATGTTTTTGTGAAAGAAAGGTTCCTGGGAGATGCTGCCCTTTGGCAGTTGTTAAAGAAAAACGATCTCCCAAAGTAGATCAGTGAAGAGTAGTGGCTGTGAAGGGCCTAGGAAGGATTACATGTAGAGAGTACCCAAAAAGATGCCAAAGTGCCATTGGTATCAGATAACAGACATGCTATGGATCTGAATCATCTCTGTTTGTCTCTGTTGGCAGGTGTATGAAGAGAAGCAGAAACGCAGTGAATTGGAGATGGAGGAACTGCGACAGAGCTGTGCCACCAAGATGCAGAAGGCGTCACAGAAAGCACAGCGGGCGCAACAGCTGCTGCAGTTGCAAGTCTTCCAACTCCAGCAAGATAAGAAGAAGCTGCAGGAGGATTTCTCACAGCTTCTGCAGGAGCGAGAACGGCTGGAGGAGCGATGCGTCTCCTATGAACGGGAACACACACAGCTTGGGCCCAGACTGGAGGAGACCAAATGGGAGGTGAGAATGAGTGAGAAACGGTTGGTGTAACAAAATTGTACTACCACTGCAGTGGCACTTACTGTGATGGACTGGGGTCACCAGCACTTCACTGACCTTCCTGTGGAGCATGATTCGAATGTATGCCACTCAGGATTAGTGGGTCAGTCAAATGCTGTAAACTAAACTGAACTAGTTAAGGCCACCCGGTTAACTTTGTGTAGCCATCACAGACGATGCCAAATATATATCTATATTAATTATATAATACATTCTTGCCATGTTATGGTTATCGTAACACCTCAAAGCTGAGAGTGTAGCCTCAAACTTTTGTGTTAATTAATTACAAAAACATGCAATTACACAATTTTCTATTAAATTAAATGCAATTCTATTTTATTTTTATAGAGATTTTTACAACAAATGTTGTCACAAAGCAGCTTTACAGAGATCTGGGTCCGAGCCTCTTTTGAGCAAGCTAGTGGCAGCAGTGGCAAGGAAGAAACCTTGAGAGGAACCAAGACCCAAAAGGGGAACCCATCCTCCTCAGGTCGACACCGAATAATAATAAAAATCAAAACAGGAATAAAAACAATAATAAAACTAAACTGAATTTTAAAAAAAAAGGTAAATGTGCCATCAAGCCATACAAGATGAAAATGTGAGTGAGAATGATGAAGCAGTGAGGTGAGGATGAATCAATGCGAGGCCCTGGAGCAGGACAGCAGGCAGGAGGGTAGTGGAGAGCCAGGTCAGGCAGATCTAGGATGGAACAGCTGAACCGGGCATCTCAATACATGTGAAAGAAAGACAGAGAAAACAGAAAAGGGGGGAGGGTGATATAGCATGATAGGATCCAATAAATGGACTTGTATCAGCAGCAAGCAGACAGCAGGGGGCAGGCTCAGCACATAGGGGACAGACAAGAAAGGAGGCAATTATAATACGTTTGAAAAGCCAAGTGTAGTAGATCATGGTTTTAGGTAAATTCTAAAAAAATATATAAAAAGTAAATAATGGTTCAAATGGTCCCGGTCTGCTGCCTGCCATCGGTAGCTGAAGCCTAAGAGGGCACAAATGGCCTTGCGCTCTTGCAGTAGGTAGCTCTCCCCACATTACTACAATGTAATGCTGGCCGGCACATGCATCTGCTAATAGATGCATCAGAGTGTCAGAGGATGCACCAGTCCTCCCCTCCCAGTGTCAGAAGCATTCCATGTGATGGGAAGAGTACTAACTAGTGGGCTGGGTAATTGGCTATGTAAAATTGGGGAGTAATTTTTTTTATTATTATTATTTTATGATTATTATTATTATGACCATTTATAGAACATTGCTCATACTTTTACAGGCAATTCAAATACAGAAAAATTAAAAAGCACATTTTTGTATACAAAAAATCCTGTCACTACTAAATTAACACTAATGTTAATCTGTAAATAGCATTATGATTATGAGTGATCCACTCAACCAGCGCTAAACTGTTTACCCTTATTAGACTGCATTTTTCTTCTGGAACACTGTGTGATGCTCACTGACTCAAAAAAACTCCCTTACTGAAGAATGCAGAAGTACAGGATGTACCTCTTCAGACCTGGAGTCAAACTGTTAAAAGTCTTAATAAAGTCTTGCATGAGGCATTGGCTGCGTCCCAATTGTGTACTACCCACTAGTACTGTAAGGTATGTAACAGGAAATGGTGAAGTGTTGCTATTTCCACATACGTCATCACACGGTCGCCTGCAGCAATCTGACATCTGTTTCTAACAATTGTTCCTTGTGACTTCAGTATCTCCTCCCTTACCTTTTCCTCTTTGCACTGTGGGATAATAGTGATCACAGTAACAACACTCCAAAACAACTGGTTCTGATTATGCATTGTAACCTTAACTTTTATCTAGATCACATACCATATACTCAAAAATTACTTAGTATTTCTAATTAGAACGCAACTGGGATGCTCCCATTGTGCTCCCATTTTTAGATTTTCCATAAAATTGACAAAAATTCTATGAAGATTCATTTGCATTCGTTTGTTACATTGCCTGTGTGGCGAGACAACACATCAAGTTTCTTACCAGAAATAGAAGACACTTAAACGAATCATTGCCAAACTTCATTGCCATTATGCTAGTTGTACTTTTGTTTTCTAAGAATCTGGACCACCATGTAGAAATAATAGTGGCCAGGGAGGTCAGGCAGTGGTGGCTAGGCGGTTAAAGTGCTAGGCTATTAATCACAGGGTTTTCGGTTTGATACCCACTGCCACTGCTGGCCTCCTGAACAAGGCCTTCAACCATCTCTGCTCCAGGGGAGCTGTAGCACGGCTGACCCTAGCTCTGACCTCAGTTCCCCCAGCTGGGATACGCAAAGAGAATAATTTCATTGTACTGTATACTGGTATAATGACAATAAAATTATACCAGTATACTACATTGTTAGTTTGTTACCAAAGAGCAAATCTCATGGCTTTTCCCAAAATGTTTAACTGTTAGGGCTGAATTATTATGGATATTGGATTATGGTTATTTTTATTTGAGTTCATCTGAATTTATGACTTGACGCTGGTTGACTGAATATATAATAATAAAAAGTGCACTGATAAATAACACTTTTTCTTTTCCCATACTAATATTAAAATCTTGATCATCAGCCGGTACCAATACTTATACTTAAACAAATAACCCATCAAGCACAGACTACCCAAAAACACAGCTAACAGCATCTCATCCAACAGTGTGAGTGTTTGCCATTTCTGGATAGATTTGATAGAAGATCAGATCAGATATTTTTTCCCTCCTTCAATATTCCATCCAGCAATTTCTGCTGATATCGACCCGATACTTAGGCTAATAAAAAACAGCTGTTTGGGCCAAAGTAAGGTAAATTATGCTCACTAGACCCTTAATTTGACTACAATGCAATTCCAATGCCTGGACTCCAGTATACAGGGCTATAGAAACCTTGCAGTCTCTCACTTCTCTCTCTCTCTCTCTCTCTCTCTCTCTCTCTTCCCTCCTCAGGTGTGTCAGAAGTCAGGCGAGATCTCTCTGCTGAAGCAACAGCTGAAGGACCTGCAGGCGGATTTGGCTCAGCGGGTGGGAGAAGTGGTGACATTGCGTGGGCAGCTGCGGGAGGTCCGAGCAGAGTTGCAGAGCAGTCAGGGTCAGCTGCAGGAGGCGCATACGCACTCGCGGACGCGCACTCTGGAGCTGGAGGTGTGCGAGAATGAGCTGCAGCGGCGCAAGAGTGAGAACGAGCTGCTGCGCGAAAAGATGAACAGGCTGGAGGAGGAGCTAACGCGCATGCGGGATGCTCTAAGTGAATATGTCGAAGCTCCGCCTCTCATGCACACACCTGAGGCAGGGTTAAGCCCTGGATATAGAGGAGGAGGAGGAGGCGGAGCCATTCCCGAAGACCAAAGGCTGGCTAGTGATGGCGAGGAGGTCAAAGGTCAGCGCGAGAGTTCCAGACAGCACATAGAAATGCTGAAGGCAGAGCTCACACGCGAGAGACAGCTGGTGCTGGATCAGGCTGCTGCTTTTGAGGGAGAACGCAGGTGCTGGGAAGAAGAGAAGGACAAAGTGATTCGCTATCAGAAACAGCTGCAGCAGAACTACGTGCAGATGTACCGGCGCAACCGAGAGCTGGAGACGGCCCTGCGTGACCTCAGCCTCGAGCTGGAGAAGCGAGAGCAGGACGACGAGAGCAGCGGCAACGAGATCACGTTTGATGACGTAGCGGCAACCGAGATATAACACTGTCGATGCAAACTCGGCTCAAAACATGCAAAAGAGAAGCGCTAGTGTAACCCTTTCACATAGAGTTATTATACTTGAAATCACTGCACACAAATACACTGCCTGTCAAAAGTATGCAGACACGTTACTTTTCAATCAAGTAGGAAAAATACCTTCAAATGTTGTAAAATTAAATTAGAGATGGCACTAATCTGATGCCAGGTATCGGGTTTGGGCTGATATCAGCAGAAAATACTGCATCAGAGTGGGAAAACAGAATGAATCCGACTTGAATCCGTAACAAATCTGTCCTAAATTTAAGATTAAAACTTTAGTTTAGCTTTAACTTTAGCTTTTTGGTACATGCACCATAAGATGTCTGACCTCTGTACTCCACCAGAGCATTGTAAAGCCTCCGTCTTAGATTTTGTTCAGAGCAGGAAGCAGAGAGAGACAACTGCAGCTGCCTAAAAGCTACCACACACCAGATGTGAAGCTCTGTCCGAGGATCTCTGGGGCCGTGTAGCAGATTGCTCAAACCAGAGCTTTAGCACAGAAAAAGCACTACAGGAACAACGGCAATAAACAAGACTTGTATAGACTTAATGGACTACAGCCTTCAACTTCATTTGATGTATTGAATCCAGCCAAATTAATCCAAGCTAACTCATTTTCTTCAAATCACTGTTTTTAATCTAAAAGCAAAATGTATGAGATGAAATACAATGTGGGGAGAGTAGTAACATTAGCTGATGTGAAAACAGACACTTAGCACCTGTCTGTCTTTCTCTCTATGAATTTGAAGCCACAAGTCCATTTTGAAGCTGCTATTTTAACTTACAACTTTGCAATTGAACAATTTAAGCTTAAATAAGCAGCTTCAGAATAATGCCCATGCTTCAAAGACTCTAACAGGACAAACTGTGTCTCGAAGTTGCACAAGACTTCCCACCAGAACTACGTCATATTTGTGTAAAAGCCTGTTACATTGCTCTACTGCCTCAGTCCACATGTTTCTTTCACTTCAGAAGCTGGTTCTGGATCTCTCAGCTCGTCCAGAAATGCATGTGTACAGCTGTCCACAAGGTGGAGCTCATAGCACAAATTAGATTTACGGCAGTGGTTGAAAATTTAATTACACTCCACAACTGTAGGGGGAGCCCAGGAGCAAAAAAAACACCAATTCTTGCATAATGATGCTTTAAGGCAAATACAAAAGAAAAAAAACAATATGGAGAGCTAGATGTCCGCATATTTTTGACAGGCTGTGCTTCCAACCCTGCGGAAGTCATTAATATAATTTGTATTTTCTGTATTTAAATAAATATGTCACATTGAGTGTGACTATATAGTGTAGGCTAAGTCACCCCAACAGTCTTGAGGTGCTCTCTGTATGCGTGTAGAGCATTATTAATGCTTTTGACACCTTGCATTTCTATTGTGTATGTGGTACCAAAAGCATATTGTGGTTGTATTTGCCATACAGCGTCGCTGCACACAGTTCTGTTGTGTTTAATGCTCTCGTTGCTCTCGTATAAGTGGGCTGTGATATCAAATGTCACAGCAGATAAATATCTATTTTTGGAAATGCTCTCGTGGGATATGTTGCCAAAGCAATGTGGAAATCCTTTGTCTGATATTTGGAATGTTTTACAGATAACTCAAGACAAGAGTCACTTAAGTGCAATTTGTGTGTGATGAGTTTGTGTGTGGTGCAAAAGCAAAAGCAAAAGCAAAAGCGGATGTCCCCCCTGATCATCCTTCGACTATAACCAGAGGTTTCTTCAGAAAAGAACTCGGGGTGAGCAATATGGCAAAACTAAAAATATCACTGTAGTTTATGAACGAGGTCGATCAAGCAGAATGCACCAGCAGTTGGCGGTGTAACATTCAGTTCTTGGGATGATGTTTTATGATACATGCAGGTGTTCAGTGTTTTAGAAGTACTGACTATACCTGTAGTATAGTGCATCATGATTTAATCACCATTTAATCAGTCATATTGCCCACCCCTGTCCCCACCTCTTTACTATAGTTGAGATGTAATCAGGTAAAGAAACTTAATGGAGTTATTTACAGAGCATTCACATACATGTGTTAGATCCCCTGAGCTTACACCTCTGAAGCTGGAACTCTGGGTCTAAGCTGTTTTATCTCGGAGAAGGATGAATGGTGTTTTCAAACATTGCTGCTATCGCGCCCTGCGGTAAACAGGCCTGATCCATTTTAGCATGCATAACTTTTTCTCTTAAATGTCACAGGATCCTCTAAATTACAACATTTTAAAAGAGGCATCATATATGGATATGAATATTGCTACATGCAAGCTAACAGTGCTTTGTACTGGTGATTGAGACCCCACATGGCAACCCCACATACCCCACACAAACCAGCACAGCAGGCATGTGCAAATGTGGAGGTTAAACTGTTTTCTAGTAAAAATATGCTAAAATATTTAATTTACATTTAATACGGTACAGTTAGAGACTTTTCTGGAACATCAGCATGTCAAACTTGCGTTATGATTCAGCGCCATTTCCTGTAAATTGAGGTAGCCCAGTAGCTATATCAACATTTTATGTATCAACAACCAAAAGTCAATTACAATTCAATATATTTCAACAATATTTATTGTCAGTTTTCACACTGAACCGGACAAATTATAAATAAATACTGTAATTAAACACTTTCATCTAAACCTGTACTGTAAAAGCTAAAAAAGATACGCCGGCTAAAATAGACACTCAAAATGAAATGGCTCTCAAAAGTTTATTGGTTATAGGTCCAGATCTGGATAGGACAGTGCCTGGGCCCAGACCCGGGCCACAGTATGCCGCTGCCGTAGAAGAACCACTTTTGATTGCATAAAGAGATCTGAGGTTTTTGTAAAAGAGATCAGTGAGGGTGAAGAACTTTTACATTGGTAAAGAACCTTTTCCAATCAAGTGACGGTTCCTTAAATCATTTAAAAGGTTCTTTACACTCACAAAATTCCTTCACAAGCACGGAAGGAATCAGCTGGTCATTTTAAAATATACTCTTGTGGCTCCTTAATCTTTAAGAGTGTAGAGTACAGTTTGAGTAGCTGGTGTTATATAATAGTGTTAAAGTTCAGTTGCAGACTTACTGACATGACTTGTTCATTTTAAGGGCAAAAGTGTTCTTGTGCTTGTAGATGGATGCAGCATTATTTATGTTTCGGTTAAAAAGCCTTGGTGATGGTTGGGGGGAAACCTTGGACAGAATGTATCAGGTTTGGAGTTGTTTACCACAGGGTCCGATAGCAGCGATTTGTGATAGCAGCAATTCGCAATAGCAGCATTTATTTTTTTTCCTAGAGAAACAGTGTTAAGACTCAAAGTCACTTATGTGGGCATGATGTCAGCTACAGAGGAACAACTCTAGAGATCTGCTAGGGGCACTGATCCACCTTATCCTTGTACCAGAGTACTAGGAAATGTAGTGCAGTAGCTTAAGGAACAAGGAATTTGTACCCACTAAAACTGGCAAGCGTATTGAACTCTTTTCGACTCATGCCCCAAAACAGGGCAAAATGTCCTGCGATAGACAAACTTCCATGAGAATAGTTAGGTTTTCTTATCATGGGAATATATTTTTCCTCCACAAATAAAAGGCAACATCTTATAAGGAAAATGAAGTCTTTGTTTCTGCAGTAAAAATTAAAAACAAGCTTTGTTGAAATACTATATATATATATATATATATATATATATATATATATATATATATATACATATACACATATACATATGTATACATAGAGAGAGATACTATAGATATTCACTAATATATTGTGTATATTAATTAATACTGTATAATTATAGTGTAGCCACTGTGAATAGACCAAAGCATTGTCACATATTTTATGATTCTGGTTGTTTTGCCATCATGATGTGTGTGTCACACAGTGTGACAGTGTAAATGCTCCTTGTGGCTATATTGTATTTTTTTTATTAACAGTATTTGTATGAAGTCATTATATTGTATATTTTTCATGCTGTATATTTCTTGTACTGACTGTTTTTAATAAAATCCAGCAAATAAATGTTGCATTAAGGAATCAAACTGCAGATTATTGATAATACATACTTCTTAATGATTAGTCAAGACAAAGAATGAAAACAGGCTGAACTGAACAGTAACAGACTATACATACCCATAGGGAGAAAAATATATGAGCATGTATTTTTATACATTTTAAGTACATTTAAAATATATATTGCATTTCATTCCAAAATTGGGAGCCCGACCGCAGTATTCCTATTAATGACCTGGAGATATTTGTCGAAGAGATCAGTGAGTGTGAAGAAGTGAAGAAAAAGTGAGTTTTAAATTGGCCAAAAACTTTTAATAATCAAGTGACGGTTCCTCAAACTTTTGGAAATCCTTGTGGCTCCTTTAAGAGCGTACAGTTTCAGTAGCTGGTGTTATATAATAGTGTTATATAACTATTGTCATGACTTGTTAAAATACATTTCACACACTGTAACATATTTCAGAATAAACTGCCTACAAAACAAATATATATTTTAAAAAACATTTATTTTGAAATATATGGGAAATATGGTTCAGATACACAGTAAAAACGCAGTTGGATCATTTGATATATATCTTGTTTTGTTTTTTTTTAACCAAGACTAAAACAACTGAATTTTATATTTATTTAATATATTAAATAAATATATATAAACAGGCCAATTTTTTATGTATTTTTTAACACATGGAAAAATATATATATAATTAATTCATCTTTTTTTTTTTGGTCATTTTCATACATAGCAAAAATATATTTGATAAATACATTTCGATTTTTGTTCCCAAAATACTAAATTAAAATCTGCATTGTCAGTGTATCTGCAGGCTATTCATAAACCAATTGAATGTCTTTAAAATCCTGTTTACAGCTGTATGTGCAGCACAACTCGGGTTCCATGTTGGCCCCACAAATGGATGCCCACCAGGGTCAGTGATGGGACCAGGAGGGGTTAAGCAAGGGCCCCATCTAGGTTGTACACTGCACTGGGGCCTAGATGGGACCCATGTGACATTAAGGTGGGCTGTAACGATTTGGCCCATTTGGAAAGCCTAACTGGTTCCCAGTAACAAAGCATGTACAAATGCACCCAGAGCCCATGAATGGGCGGTCTAGCATTTGCTCTTTATGCACATCAATGAGCCACATCAGTGCACCCTTGACCCTGCTGCTGGCTCCCAAGTTGTCTTTAGAAATACCAGAAATTCCCCATAAGACCTGTGTGAAGTTTTGGGGATGTTCTGACCCAGTCCTCTACAACATCACAGTTCGGCTCGCTGTTAAAGTGACTCAGATTCTTATGCTTGACCATTTCACCAGTCGGCCAGAGCCAATGTAACGAAATGACCAATGTTATTCACGTCACTTCAGTGGTTTTAATGTTATGGCTGATTGGTGTAAGCAATGACAAGAGTCCTATAAGGACATTTAAACCAATACTGTGAGAATGAGGACCTCTGGTGGTCAGTGCTCGAGCTGTTTGGCTGAAGCTCTTATCCAGAGGGATTTACATGTGAATCATGTTAGACAGGTAGGAGAGCGTAGTCTTAGGAGTCAGTCTTATTGGTGTAGTGTGGTGTACTTACCCAGCTGTGAAATCAGACCCTTAACTTAGACCCTTATGACTTTATGCAGCATATCTTCCTGAAATCTGGAAAAATACAAAATGTGTAGTAATATTGTACAGATCCACTAGCTTTGCTATAAGACTACTGCTATGATAATGCTGTGGTGTAGATGTTGGTTGCTAAGGTGTTGCTAAGTGGTTGCTTACGTGCTGCAATGGTAAAGGTGCGGAGTAAAATGTGGGGTGCCAAAATATTTGCCCAAAAAATGGTTGTCCCAAAAGCTCATCCAATATTTTGTCTAATATATTATTGTCTAATAATAATAAAAAAAAAATAATAAAATAGACCACCATGATAGACCACCAGTTTACTGAGTGTACTCATTCAGTCACAGACTCATCCCACAACAACTGAGCCTTGCTTCCTCTCCAAGTTTCTTCCTCGTGCCATTAGGATAGTACAATATGTCCAAATGTTTGTGGACATGCTTAAGTTGCACCCATTGCTGACACAGATGTGCAAATGCACACATACACAGATCTTGTCTCTAGTCCCTGCAGAGAAGTACTGCAATAAGTAGGACTCTCTGGAGCCGATAAACATGAACCTATTGACTACATGCCTAATGTCTATTCTCTCTTTTTAGAAATATCCGGAAACGTGTGGAGGGGCCTAAACGAATGGTACCTCAGTGGTTACGAGGTCTGGTTCGTGTAGCAGCCTCCTGTTTTGTGATAATAATGGTGATGTTGTGCTGCTCTCCAGTGTTACTGGTGAACAGTCCTGACAAAGACTGTCTCCAAAAACTGACCATAAGTATCACAAACACCATATTCACCTGAAGCCGCAGTTTTCAGCCACAATTCCAGTTCATTAGGAATGTCATATTTTGATAGCTTAGCTAAGAGTTGTTTTTATTTTTCTAGTAATTAAAATACAACAAAAATGGAAACCTATTATATAGTTGACTAACTGCAGATTAAAGTGTGTTAGGAAACTTGTGAGGTTAACTACATACATTTAAATAAATAAGGTTGACTAACACTAGCTAGTTCTTTCAATCATGCTAACTCATTTATTCTAGTTAATATAATTAATTTTCATGAACTTAAAATAATTTGGCTCCTTTATAAATGTACATGTTAATGTAATGAGAGGCAGCATGCTAAAGTGAGTTAGCAAGCATTAGCTTAAAAAACTTTGCATTATCTAACTTAGCTGTATAAAATGAAGTTGGGACTGCTTCTCCAAGTTAATTAGCTACATAGTGCCTTTCCTTTTCATATACATAATTCATTTACACTGAGTCACAGATAGAAACCAGACAATAAACCTGTGGAGGCATCCAGTTTTATCCAGTTTTCTAGAGTTTTAACTCTTTAAACAGCAAACTTTGGTGATTTGCCATAAACATGAAAAGGCCAGACAGATACTTCAGTAGTGCGCCACTTATAACAATACCAGACTCAAGTCAAGTCAAGTCAAGTCAAGTGGGTTTTATTGTCATTTTAACTACATACAGAGTACACAGTGAAACCAAACAACGTTCCTCCAGGACCATGGTGCAACATAGACAGTGCATACAAGACACAAGTGCAACACAAACAAATAAGTGCGGACAGACAACACAACACAGTACAGACCAGAGAATGGTTGGAGGGACTTGCGGTCAGAGGCTCTGCAGGTCCCAAACCAGGCAGTGATGCAGCTGCTTAGGATGCTCTCTATGGTTCCCCTATAGAAGAGGGTGAGGATGGGTAGAGGGAGACGGGCCTTTCTCAGCTTGGGCCAAAAGTACCAAAAACAGAACTCAACCCCAGACGGATCAGTCTAATTGTAAACGTGCTGTGGCCCTCTTCCTTCAACCACATTGTTGGCACCGCAACTAGACCGAAGAATTTGCGTCTGGCATTTAAAGTTTACACAGTCATAAAATAAACTTTTACTATACATTTACTTTTTTATTTTACTTTATGCACATTTAGGAGTGAGTACTTATATACTTTTACTTGAGTCAAAGATGTCAGAAGACACACTTCAACCTTTATCTAAGTATTTTTAAACTGGACTACTCGTACTTAAGTATGGGACTTGTATGATGTAGTTTCTGATTCTACTGTAAGAGTGTTTACTGAGGTGGTTTATGGACTTGCATTGTTGAAATTGTAAGAATATAGACATGTTTTACTTGTTTTAAGTAATTTGATCTAGACAAACAGGCGTTTAAAAAAAGGCAGAGTAATAATAATAGCATGTTCTCCATTTTGAAAAATATCTGGATGTGTGTGTGGACGGGCCTAATCAAATGGTGTTGTTAAGGGCATTGGTCCGGTTAACTGGGAAGGTGATACTTTGCTAGTTTAACTTTAGATGAAATAAATAATTGAATTGAATCTGCACACAATTGTTAATACTCACTTTAGTCACTCACTTTAGCCTGGAGAGAAGGATGGATGGATGTACTTACATGAAATTGCCCCAAGAGGTCATTAAAGGGCAGTGCAGGCTCGCTCACAAACTGTGGTGTATGGTTTAAATTGAGTTCAGTACTACATGAAAGTTGCTGACGAGACATAAAACTAGGACACCTCTCAACAGTTTATGTGTGTGTGTGTGTGTGTGTGTGTATTATAATAGCTTCTGTCTCGCTGTTGTCAGCATAGGCGCTTCGTAGGCCACATGCCTGCGGTTTCTGTAATAAACAATTTAAATGATATGGATTTGGATTAGAGACGTTAACTGTGTGGCTATAATTGTTTTCAATAATGTGGCTTTCATAATTACACCCTTCCCTCTTGCCAAAGTCAGCTTTTTTTATGGGGTTGACACTTCAGCCCAATGCTTTCTGAAACGTGTCAATGCAAATATACCTGACAGAGGCCATTTCTTCACCTGTTCAGCTTGGATTTCACATTTCACCATATTCTCCTCCTTGACGCCAAGGCCGAAGAAGAGCACACCCTGTGCTGATGAGCAACACATTACAGATCAATGCATACAGGTTTGGCAAGACAGGTTTCTGCATAAATAATATAGGCAAATAAAACCCTTCTGAAAGGGGCGGGTGAGAAACATGCCAGTCTTGCCCAAGGACTCTTATTGGTGTAGCGCAGCATAGCCACCCATACCATGAATCGAACCTCAGTCTCCGGTTCAGTGGCAGATAGTGGTGTTATCTGTTGCACCACACCAACCACACCTATCTTCCTCAGAATCACAGTTTGACAGAGATTGCTTAATAACACACCCTTGAAGAGGGAGGAGGTCCTCATGGATTCTGAGGAATATTATCTCAAGAGCATGGAACTTTTATCTAAACAGGAGGTGATGCATCATCGTTTTCCACAGAACTGTGTGAACTGACTATGTCAGAAGGGCTGTAAATGAAACCAGTGTTGGCAACTGAACGTGGGGAGAAGTGTGAAAGTTGACAGAAGCAGGGTTGGTTTGTTTGATTTTTTATTTAATTGGTTCCTTGAATCCATTTCAGATGTTAACTGAATGGCGCATGTGCAGATATTGAATAATAGAGCATACTGCAATATTCAGCACTCACAGTATTGTTACTGTAGACACTTTGTCAGCAAAAGCAAGTGTCGGCACAAGGGGGACCTACTCAGTATGAGGCAGGTGGTTTTAATGTTAAGGCTGATTTGGTTTACTATAAGTTTATAGAGGTCAGGTGAATTTAGTTGAAGATGAGCTGATCATCTACAGAGGACCATCTAAACGAAAGCTGACCATAGAGTCTTTCTGCAGAATGTCCCATGTTCTCTTTGAGTCTTTAGGCTTCTTAATGGCTTGTTGAGGATTTCTCTGAGCGTATCCATCCTTTTTCTTGCTGACCATCTTCATCCTCATTCACATTCAGCTTTTCCAAGCATGACTGTCTTTTCTTAGTTCTTTACATGCACTATGAGTTGGTTTCCTAGACCAGTATTAAGCCTAATCCTGGACTACACAACAAGCTGAATGAGGATCCCCCATTAAAAGGACAGGGTAGTGCAGGACTATGCTTAATCCATGTCTGGGAAACTGTCCAAATGTTTGTAGACACCTCTTCTAATGAATGCATTTCAGTTGCATCTATTGCTGACAGCTGACACGCACACACACAGCTTATCTTGTATTGCCAATTGTATAGGACTCCATGTCTAATACAAGGCGTAGGCTAGAGGGGTTTAAAGCCCCCCAACATTGAGCCACACTGTGCTCTCCGGATTGATGGCTGGTGCTCCATCTAATACTTTTCTTGCGAGTTGGGTGAGCATCCAACATCCTAACTTCAATAATGCTCCTGTTGCTGAATGGACAGTAGAGACAGTTACTCAATCCAACGTGGAATGAACACCCTTTTACAATCCTTGATTTCAGAAGAAACAGTGAATGCGGAGGTGTCCAAATACTTCTTGATTTTGGCGAGTACTGGCAAAAGCTGTCCACCACTTCAGCATCTGTACCATCAACGCAGCCACTGCTTGTCGTAAGATATCAGTTGTTTCTGTAATGGTTTGAAGTCAATTTTAAAAGAATAGACAATGTCACCACACACGACAGCAAGACATCGAGAGATACAAAAACATTTATTAAGATTTATTCAGATTCAGGATTTAGACCCTTTTGCCCTTCATTTGTTTCATAACCTACTGAAGCTTCAACTACTTTATAATAAGTTACTTAAAGGTATCATTAATAATTTTTTATATTACTTTTATATGACGTGTATTGTTTACACCAGTTAATAAGAGGTAAATTATAAGCCCTTAATCACAACATGGTCAACAAAACCTAAACATTTTCAGGTCAATTTTGAGGAAATTAAAAAAAGTAAAAGAAAGTAGATCTGCCAGGATTGAGGCTGCTGTTGCATCGTTTACACTAGTTAATGAACTGTATAGTTTACATCAATTATTCAGAGGTAAAATATAATCCCTTAAATCACAACATGGTCAACAAAACCTAAAGGTAGAAAATCCAGGTCCGAGTAGAAGTTCAGCAAAAAAATAAAAATCAGCTGTTATGGGGAGGAATTTTACTTTCTGGACCTAAACATTTAGTTAAATACTTTTTAAATGTCAGTGGTCCGGACCACACTCTTAAAAATAAAGTGATTTAAAATAATAATAATAATAATAATTGCATAATTCTTATTATTGTAATTCTTATTATTGTAATTCTTCTTATTATTATTATTATAAATACAATGTCATAGAACAGCCATTGTGGTTCCCTAAAAATGCTTAATGGGTCTTAGGTAAATGTTTTATTTGTTAGATCCAAAGGTAAAATGAGTACAGAACAGTCACACTACTTGAATGTTTTTTTAACCTTTACAAGGTTATTTTACACTGAAATCAAAATGTGCAGAGCTAAATAAAGGCTGTATTAAAGCTGTATAAAAAGTCTAAAACAAAATAAAAAAAATCACATCCAGAAAGTAAAACCCCACCAGCTGCCTGGACAGCACTGCTACAGCTTAGCTTTTCATTATAATTTAATACTTTATAATAATTAATAATCACTTTACATTGTTGTTACATGTTCATATGTTAAAAGAATGGCATGTGTACATCAATTAAATTGGAGGCAAGATGTAATCCCTTAACCACAACATGGTCAACAAAATGAAAAAAATTAAAAATCCAGAGTAAAAATCCACTTTTTCAGCGCCCGGGCAGTTGGAACAAAATCCTGGGTAGATTTTTACTCTCTGGATTTTTCATCAAAAAAAAAAAAAAAAAAAAAAAAACAGCCTGGAGGTGAGAATCAAAGGAATTGTGTCTAAATACAGATAAAATACTTTTCTCAGTCTCAGTATGTATGTAACAATGCAAGACTCACTGCATGTCTGCCTTCTGCATTAAGCATTGTGGTTCATTTCATTCTTCTGTGAGAGAAAATATTGGGAATATCTCTTTTGAAGAGAAGCAAAAGATGTTCTTCTATGGGATCGTCCGAAGTGCTCTTCATGGCACCTTTATTTTTAAGAGTGTGGGACAGCCAAGAAAGGAAAAATGCTCAAGTTCACATCAATTAAGATTCATCCAAGGTCACATATTGCACTTTATACAACCAAACCGACACCAAGACACCAAGAGTGAGGCCCAATGAAGCCCAGTGAAGCCCAGTGAACCTCAGTGAAGCCCAGTGAACCTCAGTGAAGCCCAGTGAAGCCCTGTACTCACTGGCAGATCACTGAATCAACTGAATCAAAAGTTTTCACTGTGTTTTTCCCCACTGCGGTAAAAGTGTTCTTCACAGTCTACCAGTAACCATGTCAACTACATACTCATTTCACTGTTCCTTTCTCAAATTAATCACGAGTTTACAGTAATCGCCATTAAAATAAAAAAAAAACAAACCCAAACAAACCAAAAACGTTAAAAGGTTTCACTGAAGTGATTTAATGTCTTTGGTTGATTATATCAGTGTGATGTATCTCTGCTAAAACTTTAGAAAACTGGTAAGTCATTGCACAGTGCTCCAGCATGCACGCACACACACACACACACACACACACACACACACACACACACACACACACACACACACACACACACACACACATGCACACACACGCCTCTTGCTGGCAAGTGAATATCGTCAAAATCTAGTCTAAACATGTAAAATGCTCTTATTTTGAGATTGAGAATACGATCAGACTAACTACAGCTGTACTTCTTTTTTCCACTGCTGCTCATTTTGCTCATTTCAAGAAATACTGCAGACAATTTTGCTTAAAAGCTAAATATTTTCATGCTTTAAGAAGAAAAGGCTTTGATGAAGTGTGTAAACGTCAAGGTTACAAAATGTGCTGTTAATAATAAAGTCTACATATGGAACAAAGCCCACTTTAAATTCAATATTCATGTGAAGCTAACAAACTTCCACAGCAGCTAAGCCCCACCTCTTTACTCTAAAATTATAAGGAGTGTTTCAGCCTGGACTGCTTTTAGAAAAAAAAGCCCAATAAAGCCAATCAGAATCAAGCTCATTTAAAACAGCCTGTTTAATATACGAAATTCTCTCGTATATCAGAAAACGTTCTATTGATGTACTTTAAGCTAATGACTCTCTGGAGCAGATAAACATGAACCTATCGACACCATGCTGCCTAATGTCGGGCGTGAGATATAGAGGGGTATAACCCCCAGCCCCCAGCACTGAGCTGTGGAGCAGTGGAAGAGCTGTGTTCTCTGGAATGATGGTGGTGCTCCATTCAATACTTTTAGGATGATTTGGGGATAAGCTGGGGTGGTGATCATCCAACATCCAGATCTCACTAATGATCTTGTCTGGTCTAGCCTTCCCAGGACAGTAGAGACAATTACTCCAACAAAAGCAGCATAAAGTCTTTTTAATACATCTGGTTTTGGAAGATACAATAAATGAGCAGGTGTCCCAATACTTTTGTCCATATAATGTATATGGGACAATATGGACCAATTAAAACAAGCTAAATTATCAGCCAGTGGAAAAAGACATTATACAGATAAAATGACTTGAGAAAAATGCTCTAGAAATAAGTTAATTATAACAATCTCAACGTAAGAAATATTACATAGTCAGACTAGTCTCACACGCATACACACACATACACACACATACAAAACCGCACTCTCACGAATGTGGAATCAATTCAGCACTTAAATCGTAAGGCATCTTCATCTTAAGGCATCCTCTAGTAACAGATCGTATCAGAGGTCTTACTGGCTGTTCCTCCTTCATGCGGTCTTGCCCTGATCTGAAATTACTGGACAGGTTCAACCCACACAGCCAACCCACTGGCCCAAATTCACTCACTCTCTGGCTTCAGTCAGTGCCAACCATTACTATCCTATTTCAACCATTTAATGGAGCTCTTGCTCCTCCTTTGGAGCAGTTTATCCAACTGACGAAGGAGTTCAGATCTCGCAAAGCACATCCTGTGTTCACTACGAAATTCTCCTGCCCCCAACTCAGTCGTTTATCTCTCCAAATTCCCTTCAGTCCTTCAAGGTTATTAGAGAGTAGAGTAGGAGAGCAGGTGTCCAGTACAAGTTAATAAACAGCAGGAGGCAGGAGGTTTAGTCGTGGCAGCTCTGATACACAGCTCACAGCGTGAGCTGTGTGTTGGGAGGACAGTCTCCTCCCAACTGAGGGGAGTAGGAAAGGAACCAGATTCCTTCTAAAACACAAACACAGTTCCTGAGCAACATTACAAGGGTTCACGGTCTCCCAAGTTAAACGGTCAATAAATAAAAATCTTGAAGTAAAGGAAGAAAAAAGAAACACAAAGAACAACAACAGAAGTCTTGCCTTCACCTTCGACAGCACGTAGAGCTGGGCTAGGCCAACTCCAGCAGCCGTATAGCATCAGGGTTTTTTTTTTTGCTCCTCAGCTTATTCCACTGCACGTCCCAGGTGGGAAAAGGAAACACCTTGGCTTAGAGTTTGCAACAGATATTGTGCACTGCACGCTCACGTTCGCATGTAGAGCGTTATCAGCCCTGCCTGGTGCAGCTGCTGCCATAGCATCAGCTCCAGCCGCAAGTCGTGGTTGGCGTAGAAATGTACTGGATGGTGTGTTTTGTCATAGTAGTGGTCTGAATACTTGGAGAAGTCCGATGTCATGAAGCCATATGCGCTCACCTTTTACAAAAACAAACAAACAGAAAATGCTTTATTAATTATAAAGGAATTAAGGAGCAAACTGTACACTGATCAACCACAACATTAGCACCACTGACAATTGAAATGGAAAAACACACAGATTCTCTTAATCTACAGCAGCATCTGTCAAGGATTGGGCAGCTAGTGAACAGTCAGTTCATGTGTTCAAGTTGATGTGCCAAGGTGATGTGTCAAAAGCAGGAAAAATGAACCAGCGACAGGGTCATGGGCACCTAAGGCTCATTGCTGCCATCCATGAAGGCCCCACCTCACAACTTGGAGGACTTACCGCCCTAATGCTGCTCACCTGGGGTTGATCAGAACAATGAGCCCCAGGTGGACCATAAAAAAGGTTAGGGACAGGAACACATGGGAGCAGAGACACTAAGCTCTAAGGGACCAGTGAGCCCAGTAGAGCCCCTTTTGGGTCTTAGAACTATGTTTGTTGGAGTTTGGTTTTGGTGTTGGTGACGAGTGGGGTAAAAAGGTCCCTTCGGGGTTTGCTCTGGGATTGAGCTCATCTGTGTCCGTCTCTGTGCTTTGTTGAATGCTGGGTCACAGTGGCCACGCCTCTTCCCCGAGGGTTGTGCCACAGTAGACCACCTGAACAGAATCAGTCTGATACAGCGTGACTGTGGAGGAGCCAGGTCTTCCCTGTAGTAATTGGTCAATATTTTGACTATTCTATAAATACAACAAAAAAGACATTATAGATACATTTTATCCAAAAATCTGAAATTATAATTTCTGCTATAGTGTTTTTGCTAAAATCCTTCCTTTTAAATTTTTTTTTTAATTATTATGACTGGGGTCATTTGTAGGTGCTTCTGAAAATACACAGGTATTCTGTGATATTAAGCATGAGATGATTTTGAAATATCGGCACTGCATCTTAGTCAAACAAGTGGTTAACCCAGTTCTACACTACATTTTTAATATGCGGAGCAGCTCTGGTTTTACAAGCTCCAGCTACAGTTCTGTAGTGTGACCTTGAGTGTGATGTTTGTACAGCTGTTTTAATATATTTGGTTTAAGCTCCTAAACACGTGGACTACATATGTACCTAGGATACCAGAGATACAAACACAGAAATGAATAAAGATGCTATTCTAATATACAGAGAGCCATCATGAGAGCCAACCTGGTCACTCCATGCATCTTGAGTATTATGAAAATATATGGATAAGTCAAAGCTACATAAAAACTGCAAGTGTAAACACAGCCAAGACTCATTTAAACCAGATACAAATCTTAGCACTCAATCCACTTCAGGAGGCGGTCCGAGAAGCATTTGAGCCACGTTATAGCAGTGTAAACACATCCGTCTCACCAGGACACCTCAAAGAGAACAGGTGTTCCAGTGTATTATAGTATGTTATACTGTCACAGGTAATCACTAAGCTCCCCTAAATTTATAACCATCCACAAATTTTTGCTATTAAAAATGTATTTGTATTTAAACTTATAATATTAAAAAATATTTGTTAAGGGTTTCCCAATCTGATCCAGCGGATCGGGGCTAGTCCAGGCATATTTTAATGGATCGGACATCTGCTATTTTAATTTTAGTGTTCAGAGCGTGTTATGGTGTCCTTGAGGCACCAACAATATCACTGTCCAGTCGTCAGCAGTGTACACTTTTACAGAAGGTAAATGAAAGAGTTGAGAGTCTGCAGTGTGGAGCTAGTTTACAGTAGAACATGAAAACAGACCATAATATCAAGATAATATAAGATAATCCTTTATCAGTCCCACAGTGAGGAAATTCTCAGTGTCACAGCAGCAAAAGATAGCAAGACACTCAGATGCAAAACGTAGATAAATTACCACTATATACACAATATAAATAAAAGAATATTATTTATTTAAAAAACAAACAATGGAAACGATAATATTATTTACATAATATTTGACCCTTTATAAAACTCTCACTGAGATGCTCTGTTTTACCAGCGGGAGAACCGCACACCTTTTTCTGTTTATAAACCAGCACTGAAGAGCCCATTCAGAACCAAGTGGAGGCCAATACACACACAGCACATTCTCCCACTTCACACCAGTAGACCAACAACAGATATTGGTCCAGATATTGGTGTACCAACACACACACACACACACACACACACACACACACACACACACACACACACACACACACACACACACACACACACACCAGCTCATTTGATCTACACTGTGGGACTCTATTAATTACATAAAAAGAAAGATCGGACCTGTATCGGCTAATTCTCAGCATTAAGAGACTCAGATCAGATTGGCAAAAAAAGGATACTCCACCACATTCACAGATATTTTCTTGGTTAAATATTAAGAGAAAAACATGCTGGTGGCTGTTTGCATGGAGTGCGGAGTGGTTGATCATTCACACGGGAGTGTCAAAATGCATAACTTGCTGCTACGGTCAACACAGGAGGACATGATCATCCTAAAACCATTGAAGCCTTGAAGTTGGATTGGTTTAGAGACTGAGGGTCATTCTTAAAGAAGTTTAAAGCTTGTTCTCTCTTCTGACTCCTGAAAGTCAATTAAAAAGGGCAAAAATGCACAAGGATGACATTTTAACAAAATTATAAATAATGGAAGTATATTTGTATATTTATCTTATAGGGCTGTCTGGCTCGATTCCTTCAAGGAAATCTATGTGACAACATATGCTGGTGGTTCACTGCTGAGGCGAGCTGAAGCTCAGAAGTGGTAAGTTAGGCTAATAATAACGAGGTTTCAGAAAAGGTCCAAAGTAGGGAGACACTTTTAAAGGAGAATCCTAATAAACTGCGTTCTGAGTTCTGAGATAAACTGAGTTCTTTCTGCAAGAATTCATTCATCATTCAACAACACTGAACATGACCATCCTCAAATGATCTGTGCAGATTTACTGCAGGCAATACCTTTATGTGCAGGACTGGGTAAAGATATGTGTTCTGTAAATCTCTGCTGGCCCTGTCCGAACACAGGAAAGTATGACCACACACACCTTCCCTGTGATTTCTATAGGCCAGGCCAGTCTTTCCTTTTAGACTCATTAGCTGCTTGTTGTTCAGGGTAAAGTTTGCTTTTTCATTTTAAATATTTCAGAATCTAAATCACAAGAGTTTGATTATTTATTTGTTTCCATCTAAGATTTATTCATATTTAATGAGAAATACTTAATTACTGCAATAAATAGTTGCTGCAAACCTGTAGAAGACGAAAGATTATTATTATTATTATTATTATTATTATTTCAGTGGCGATTTGTTTACCTAAAATAAATCTAAACATGTTATTTTATTTGAGTATTTATGAGTTTGTATGTTTAAAGAGAAAAACAGTAGACGACTGATCCTGTTGAAGAAGTGATTCTAATAGGTATAAGAGTTTTTTAATTTTAAACATAAACACATGCTGCTGTCTGTCTCAATGGTCCACAAATCTGAACAGACTGACAGAATTTGGAGTTGGGTACAGCTCTAATCACAACCTATATTTACTCTGCATGAATATTAAAGCTTAATTAGGGGTAAAGTGTGCAGTGATGCATTTGATTGTCGCAGTTCATTTTATTGCCGTAACTAAAACTAAATATCTTAATCATACACACCATAGTACCAATGGAGGGATGCTCACTCTAGAGCTCAGCTCTAGTAAATCAGATTGTAAAGATTGAGAAAGAGAGATCTCACCTGGTCACAGGTATGAAGAGCTGCCAGCAGCATCACAGCTCCTGTTGATGGCCTGTAGATGTCTTTGTATCTGGTGCTGAGCATGTGTGAACGTAGAAACCTACAGCAGAACACAGAGAGAGAGAGAGGGAGGGAGAGGGAGAGGAAGAGGGAGAGAGAGAGAGAGAATCAGCATTTTGGCCAAAAGACTCCACTTCTGTGTCCATATATACAGTTTTACACTCCAATAGAGGTCAACCGTGGGAGCTCCAGCATCAGAACACAGGGCCACTGTCCATGTATTATTTGTATAGAGGTCCATTCTCAACAGCTGTGATACAGACATAAGGCTGGGTAGTGTGGGACACTGGTATACGGGAGTGTACAACAGCTGCACTAATCTGAACATTTCAGTAATTAGTCAGTGTTAGGTTCAGAGTATATTACCATGCAGAAAGTATGGTGCTGTAGTCTAAAACTGTCCACTGATGAAGGGCTAGTTTTACCACAAACTGTCCACAAATAAAAATTTGCACACCATGAACACTCTTTAAAAAGTAGGGTGCTACAGATGGTTCTTTGAGGGATTCCATAGAAAAACACTTTTGCTTTCATAAAGAATCATGTTTGACTCAGTGGTCTAATGCGCTGCCAGTATGGCTGGGGGGTAGCAATCCCGAGTCATGCCGCTTTGCCATCAGCAGCCAGAGTCTGAGAGAGCACAACTGGCCAAACTCTCTCCAGTGAGGGTAGACAGCCCTCTCCCCTCATCACTCCTAAGGCGATGTTGGCCAGCAACAACTCCTAGGGTCCGGAGCATTGCTAAGTGCTCCGGACACACATTGCTAAGGAGGAGCTACCAACAGGTGGGTAAGTTGGCAGAACCCAATTGGAAGGAGGGGGAGGGTTGTACAATTATTAGAAAGAATCATGTTTGTAATGGAGATAATAGTGAGTCTGAAGGACCTTTCAATTGATAAAGAACCAAAGTTTTAAAGCATTAGAATGCTCCTCCACACATCTCCAAACATACCTCTTTATGGTACCAAAAGGGCTTCTTCAATGGCATCACTTAAGGAACCATTTAGAGTAAGGGTGGAGATATGAAACGAACGGGGTTCTAATAAATAGAGTGTCCAGGGAGTAAATAATCATAAATAATCACAATAATATTGTACATTATCCAACAGAAGCCTGTTCAGACTGTATCTCTCACCTGTTTCTAAGGTAACGGATGAAGTCTGGATGGTACATTTTAAATTTCTCTACTGTCACATCCTCTCCAAAATAAGGAGGTGGCCTGAGGGAAAAGAACAGGAATCTGTCTTAGAATAAATAATTTCATTAAAATGCTGAAAACACACACCATCAGGGATAGTTACAACACTGTGCAAAAGGTAAAGAACACTTCATTCATATCCAGTCAAAACAGCAAAGTTCAAGTACAAGTTGTTCATTGTTCGGGTGATATTTCTGAGAAGATTAGACTGAAGGTAATCCACTTGTAAAAGAAATAAGTAATAATAATAAAGTAAAGAGCAAACAGACAAATAAGAAGAATATTTGATCAAATCAAACATTAAAGCCATAAAAGCTACTAATGGCCTAATCACTCTAGAGTTCACACCTCAACATCACTGAATGTGTTTGGGTTGACTTGGATGGTGAGAAGCAGAAACTGCTTTAGGAATGAAATTTGACTAAATTTCCTTACTGATTTCTGCAGATACATTGACAGTTTGACGACCTCATGAAGTGACACATGCGCAACGTTCTCTTTGCGTAACAAGACAGTCAGTGAGTGTGTGAACATGCAACCTCATTTGCAAAATGCTGGTATGCTTGGTTAGTGCTTGAGACTAAACCAGCGTGTTATAACAGTGAATGATTTGCTTCCAACACATTCAACAATTCACACACTTTAATTAAACGTAATATGACATTTAATTAGTTCAGACCCTATTTCTAAAACAAAGTGATGAAATGCACATTATGAAACTGCTGCTGTGACATATGTTGCATCTGGAGTTTAACCCATATATGAAACACTAATAAGCTGCCAAATTAACTTAATTCATTTAATATTTTGAACAACAGTCAGAACTGGGTGTGGGCTCTTATGCGTTAATGGCTGCATTGACTGGAAACGATGTAAATGAGGGGTGGTCTCTAACGTCTGTACAGCATATTTTCTGTTAGACTTGACAAAATTGTTTACTTAGGACTCTTCTCTGGCCCCTGTGTAATCGGAGTGTGTGTGGCTGCCGCCCTCATGAGGATATAGTCACGGTCATGATCAGGCAGAAACACATATCTGGTCTCCTAGATGGGAGGAAAAAAAGAGTGTGACAATCAAGTCTGTACTTTTTCTGGTCTTATGTCCCTAAACTTTATAGAATAGTGTTACATTTTTTCCTCATGTTTATTTTCAACCAATGCAACCAATAAAATGAAGCACTTAATTAAGGAGAAACTATTTTTCTCAGCAATAAGAGTTTTTACAGCAGAAATGCAGGAAAACAAATACAGTAAAAGTAACAAGAGCTTCTCATTCTGAAGAAAGTAGTGAGATCTTGTGAGCTAGTCTGAAGAACAGAGCTCGGTTCCTACAGGTTTCTCCTGGAAGCCCCCCAGTCCAGCCAGCACAGCGTGGTTATGTTCAATTTCACCAGCAGCAGCAGCAGCAGCAGCAGCAGCAGCAGCAGCTCACCTGATTTACCATCATTAAGCCCTGATTTACCACCAAACCAGGTGTTGATCTGAGGAGAACTCTGAATAATACTAGACTATGAGAACTTTGGAGATGTTCTAATGAACACAGTGATGGAGAACCACACCACCTTCTGTAGGAGTGTTATTAGAATTTTTATATATATATATATATATATATATATATATATATATATATATATATATATAAACATTGATTAAAGAGAAATTGATTGAATAAAGATAATGGCTTGTTACCTTATCCACAGGAGGGCCCACGTAACCCACACCAGCGTAGCTTCGCATTGAGTTGCGCAAGGTGTTGGTGGAGAAGGTGTAGAGGGATGTGCGCCTGCCGACATCCTTCTCAAAGCCTTTAATAACCGCGCCATTCACCCTAAACAAGGTAGGAATGAAAACAAATTAGCAGGCCTCACACAGTGGGCTACCTTACATTACTGATGAAGAGAGACCTTTCAAGTTAAAATGAAAAATGTGAGTATTGTTATGTCTGTTAGAAACATGCCTACTCACTTCTTATAGAAGTGACAGTAGTGAGTCTCTAGAGTGAATTGTACTAGTTTAAAGACAAGATCTCCTCCACCCCCTTCTGATGTTGTAACTTAACGGTAGAAGAGAAAACTTTGACAAGCTAGTCATGGCATGTCATGGGTCATGGGTACAGGCCGTTTTAAAAATTGTGCAAGAAAGCTAATGTTACTACCATCACACCTTTTTAGGCTTTAACTCACTGTTCATCATTTCATCAGTTTTATGATGTGTGTGTAAGGCATGCTGGGTATTATGGTGAGAAAACACTGATTAATAATAAACACAAAAATACATAAAACCCACAGGGCTGAGGGGCGTGGTGCTGAGCTACAAAATATTACATAACATGACCAGTAATGTTCTGCAGTTAATTTACATGGTGCCTCCCATAATGCCTTGTTCAAGTGATTTTGTGTTTGTAATGTTTGTGTAGTAATTTATTCATTAGAGAAAGAGCAGAGTGTGTTTGGCTGATAGGTTACAGTGTTTTGGGTTCAAGTGATGGTCTACTGCACCTTTAAGAACAGTTTGTAGAGTTTTTGTGTTAAGGCCCATCTGCCATCACTGGGATTTTAGAAGGAATGGTTAACTCTGGGTGATTTACTTGACTTTAAGAGGCAGATCATTTAGTCCTATTCATGAACAGTTGTTTCTCTTTTGTTGGTCTGCAAAATATTTCCCATTCTAGAATATGAAATATTAAAGTTTTAGGCCAAAATGACCCTTTTCACATTTTCCATTGGTACCCAGTGTTAAAAGGCATGCACTTAGCCCAGGTTTTCCATCTTCAAGCAGGCCAGATCCCTCTGAAGGATTTGTTTACTATCTGAGATGGGCTTATATTACCTGAACACAAACTAGGCTTTAAAATATGAGGAATCTTCAGATGTGTCAAGGGCTAAAGTCTATGTTTAAGACTTGGAAAAGAGCACCAATAATCAATAAGGACTGACTAAAACAAAGGGCTAAAGAGAAAGAGTAACGATCACCTGGCAACGATAACAAGAAGGGCAGGGCAAGATACTGAGAACACCAGGGTACACTTAGGAGCACTATGTGTCCAAATATTTGTGGACACCTCTTCTAAAGAATGCATTCAGCTGCACCCATTGGGGACACTGATGAGCAAATGCACACATACAGCTTGTCTAGTCTCTGTAGGGAAGCATTCCCAATAGAATAGGACTCTCTGGAGCAGATATAAACCAGTTGACACCATCCCTAAAGCCAGGCGTGAGCTACAGGGGTATAAAGCTGCCCAACATTGAGCTGCAGAGCAGTGGAAATGCTCAAAAAACAAAAACTTTAATGACTCTGACTTCAGAAGAAACATTTAATGAGCATGTGTCCCAATACTTTTGTCCTTATAGCATATAAATAAATGTGCACTCCTAAAAAGACTCTCTTAAACATCTCACCTGAAGATATAATCGTGCTGGTCAATCTCCTGGCCTTTCATGGACCCATTCAGGATTCCTCCATTTCCTATTACAGCACAGCGGATACAACGTGACCGGTTCTCTCTTTTCTCCCAGTCATCAAACATCTGCCAGTTGGCTGAGGTGTTCAAGATGGCCAGTGAGTTGTTCAGGACTGTAAAGACATCAAAACATACAATTCAGTAATATTGTATTAGCTCTTTTGATCAAATATTGACTATTGGCATGCACCGGGATAGTAAATATTGAAGGGCTGGCCAAGTCTTTGTACCAGTGTTTACATACTGTCTGCTCATCCTCAGGAGATTAAGCAGGTTATTGCAACACAACAGCTGTAAGATTTAGTCATCTCTGGTTAAGTCCTTGTTTCCCACCCACATTCCTAACAGCTTAACTGCCTTAATATACTCTTTAGATAAGTGTTCATTTATTAAAGATTATTTAGTGACTAAACAAACAAGCAACAGAAAACAGCATTTAAAAAAAGTGTCTGCAATCAAAGTATGAAATCCTTTTGCTGCTGTGATCATTTAGAAAGTACCTAAAACAACACACCTGCTGAACATGACTTCATTTTATAACTGCTGCAATTCGGTGGGTAAAATTGCGAATCTGAAAATGCAGTGAAGCTGTAGCAACCTTCCAGTTTAAAATCCCCACTGTGATCAAGACCATCACGACAGTTTTCAGACTGTTATAGCAGATTCTCAGTCATGGGTTCTCGCATGCTTGGCACGGTGGCTTATGATAAGGCATGACACTATATTATTATAAATTGGTATATAAAAGTTAAAAAATGGTTAGGCAGTTACAAATAACACCAATTAACACCAAATAACACAAATGTTAATGGGTCAAATTGAGGCACAAGCCATACTTTAAGTAGGAGATCTTATGAAAGTTTAAGATAAGTCACTGTCTCTGAAAAGAGTTTTAGAGGTGACCAAGTTTAAAATCACTTGGCATCAGCTCTGTTGCAGGGCTCTTTACTGAAAGAGTGACTGTACAACAGCATACTAAGAAATCTACATACAATATCTGTAACAAGCTTCACATAAATAGATTTCCTTTTTTAAACTTCAAACTAAAACAACCAAAAATACTCATGTGTATCAGTGCTATCATGGTGCCAACAGAAGAAATCGGCATTATTGTAGAGGTGTATTTTTACCTATTTTGCCTTCAAACTGAAGGCCTAACTCTAATACTCTATTAAGTAGAAAAATCAAGTAAAATATTTTTTCTTTCTCAATCAGTATTCCAATTATTCTATTTGACTCATTTACAAATGTATCTAAAGAGCTTCTAAAAGAAAAGAAAAAAAAACAGGTGGTCAACATAATGAATTTTTGCAGGTGCCACATGGGATCAGAATCATATCAGTATCAAACAAATGTTTAGACTTGATCGATATTTCAATACAAGAATAATCCAACCATGTAGCGAGCACTCACCTTCAATATCCACACTGCCCCATCCGTGGGCTCCTGGAAAGCGGCTTAACCGCTGGTATTCCTTCTTGGAAAAATGCTTAGCCCACTGTAAGACCGGCACATTCCCCAGAAACCTTTCAGCGAAGGCCGTCTGAGACAGCTTCTTCCGAATGCTACTGGGACAGCTCTGAAATGCAGAATGAATGAGTTCCGTCAGCAAAACGTTGAAGGTAACATTTCATTTTACTTGTAAAATTAGTCATAATAGACACATTTAGGTTTCGAGGTGTTGGCCATATCTTTTCATCTATGTGGGCGTCCACATTGAAAACAATCATATTTTGTCAAAAACACATAAGCAAGTCTATCTGAGAACTTCTTGTAGCTCCAACTTTATCTACACACCTAAACCATCTATGCTAACGAACAATTAAAGGGTTGATGAAAGAAAAGTTAAAGTTAAGTAAAAGCAAATTTAGTTTCCAAAGAGCATCTTTGATTAACATGATGTTTTTCTTTGGCTTGGTGCAGGAATGAATGCAATTATTTTATTGGTGCACAACGAGATCAGAACCAAAGCAGCATCAGTCGGCTGATTTGACTGATATTTTAAACTGATATCTGATAATGTATTTATTGAACAGCAGAAACATTTGTACATAAAAGGTACCTCAAAGTGTTCTAAAAAGATGATTCTACCAATGGTTGCTTACAGAATCATAGAAAAATAAAAAGAGAAGCATGAAGAATCATTAATAAAATTTTAAATAACCTTTACATAACATCAAAAAGATTCCCTACCAATTTAGAAATTCTTCCAGGAGCCTATCGGTGCATTATATTATAATAATTATATTTCTCTGTAATAGTCATTTAGATTGGTCCTACTTTCTGCATTCCGTAATCATTTATGGCAAACTGAAGATACTTTTGTAAATGTTTGAGCACCCCTGATTAAATGATTTTGAATTTGTTAGGTGAAAATGTGGAAAAAATGCTCTACAAAGCATCTGAAGCATAATTACTGAACATTTGCTTAGATTACCAAATAAACACGTTTGCAAAATAATGCCACATAAATAGACACCCCCCCCCCCTACATAAATCGATGTAAGTTTAATAAGTTTTTTGTAAGAATTGCTTGGTTTTTTTCCCCACATTTTTCCAGCTTTCTACCACAGGTCAAACAAAAAGTGTTTACGAAATCGACCAAATTTTTATGCTTATCTGAGAATAAAGTCATCGTGGAGGCAGCAGAACAAAAAGCCATCTGTAGAAAGGCTGTGTTTTCAGACATGATTCCTCAGTGTTTTAAGTCACGTCTGAGCCATACACTGCTTTTGTTGATTTAGGATTGGTCAGTGGATGAAGCCAGCACATTCTTTTCCCCTGACAGCGCCAGGAGAGTTGGAGTTCACGCTGGCTGGATGACGTGTCCAAAAGATCTCCTTTTTGACAGCTTTGTTTGGAATTCTCACTTTTTGAGCCTCGCATGGTTATCAACACAGTCATCCTTTTTTGCCGGTTTTCACTTTTTGGCATAATGTGACTCTGGCAGTTGTTCTTTATATTGTGTCACTGAAATTTCACGATTACGATGGACCAATAGAAATGCTCCAAAATGACTTGAAACAGAATATTTTTACATATACTTCCATTGAAAGTTACAGAGGTTTTTTTCCCTCTCCTGTAAAGTTGCTGTTTTGGAGAGACAGTTTTTGCATGGCAGTGACAAAATACAACATTCCCTTTATTAACTTAGAGAACAAACAAGCCATTCAAAATAATGGCGGATAACTGCTTGAACGCGCAGGTGTGTGGCTTACGCAACATCCATCCATGTAGCAAAACAACAGGGACAAAATCAGGGACATAATTTCAGCGGTTGCTGCTAATCATTGACTGTTTCTTGAGATCATTTGCAAATATGGGTCCTATTCCAGACCACATATTGCAGATGGGGGAAAACACACCAGGGTGGAGTTATTTTGACTGTGTAGACCAATGGACCACACCAAGTACACACAGACACACTGAATAATGGTTGTAAAATGTATCTTTTATTGTCCTGTTGGCATATCCAAACATATTGAGAGGCGCCTTAATGTTCAAACCTCCAGTCTGCCACATCAGAACAGGATCCTCTACCAGATTACCTGAAGACTCACCCTGCCCTTGCACAGGGTCTGAGCTCAGCTCTTTGGTGAGGAACATTAGTGAATACTGCAGAGACGTTTGCTTCATATTAAAATGACTAATTCACTTGGTTTTCAACAGGGTTCCAAAATCCACATTCCTGTGGTTATGAGCACATACAGCATTAACAGGGGTGGGAAAAGGCAAAGAAAAGGCTGTGCTTATGTGAAACCTTGGAACCAAGGATATAAAGGGAAAAAGTATCCAGTTAAGGATTGTATTTGAGTGCATTGTGTATTCTATATGAAGTCTGTGATTCAGCAACTAAGCAAGACTGATCCACAAATTATCAATTAGATAAATAAAGGTCAGTTTCATTTTACATTGATCAGAATTTGTATGGATGTATTAATAGTAATAATTAACACATAAGAACTTGGCCGACTGGTACTTTGAAGCTAAAATGTAAGCCAGTGGTCACCAGGGACGTGAACCAACAGGATGAAGGGAGACCTACCTTTTTGTTGGTTTTACGCCCAAACCCTAGTCTAACGCTATGTTGACATGCTAGTTGGAAGATCCTGCCTTCCATTTGTGAATCTGGAATTACGAGCACATCACGCTTTAAGTGGAGAGTCATGAAAAATGGTGGCCATTGTCGCATTAATGACTTGCACCTCAATGACAGTAGTAATTTGCTATATATATATATATATATATATATATATATATATATATATATAGCACTAACCACCATTATAAGAAGCTGCACTGTTCAAACTACAGAATTATGTACCATCCAGTACTGATTCGTATGAACCCTCCAGTACCAACTTCCGAGGCAGGACCTAGTTTCACCATAATCCCGATAGCATGTGAACAGTCATTAAACAAAAAAAAAAATTAGTTGAAATTAGTAATCAGAGCTGGTAGTGCAAACAGAGTTGAAGTTCAAGTCTGCATGAAGGATGGTCTTGTGGAGCAGCGCTGGGTCTTAAATATATAATTCAGTAAAAGGTAAAAGGTAAAAGTATTCATTTTTAATCTCTGATCTTTTAAGATAATATCTAAATGGTTCCCCAGAATGAAAAAAAAAAACACTTTTCCAGAGTATAATTCAATAATGAAAGTTTGGTAAATAATAGTGAAACAACAACAACAACAACAACAACAACATATTATTATTATTATTATTATTATTATTAATAATAATCCTAAGGTTCATTAACTGAAAAACAAATCAGCAGAACCAAAACGGGTGTAAAACAGACCAATTTTACAACTCCAGTCTTAACTCATTACATTTCCCTCCCCAAACTGACATACACTCAGTCCACTATTGAAAGCTCTAGTCAGAGCTGATGAAATGGTAAAACAATGGTAAAACAAGCAAGTTTTTTGGGTCTTATTGAGCCGAATGCTACGTCTTTTCATCAGATTTTATCAGTGATTCAAAACATATTTTTGAAACAGTAATTTGATCTTTAGTTACAAGTATTTTCATGTCTCCTCATTCATAGAGACAGAAGCCTGGTCCTTTGTGACTGTAAATAACTGCCTGGTGGCACTGCAAAGCTGGCCGCAGAGTGAAAGGACTTCCCATGAGGACTTTGAAACAGCACATCACTTCCAGACTTTGCTATTTATGGGAATACGAGTTGCTACATAAACCAGGTCTCACGACCATGGCTTTTCCTGCAACAGCATCCGCAGAAGAGGAGCTCAAATTCAGTGAAAGCCAGGGAAGCAAACGGGACTCTGTGCTAGGCTAAAAGCGAGTCGCTTTTATCAGCTTTTATCACCATCATCTGCTCCCCAGAAAATGAACTAGACTACCTCATCTGAACCAAGCTGGAGCTAAACATACATCAAAAGGGAAAGCACTGGCTTATTTTTTTTAACGGTAAGACTTAAGAAAGCTAAACACTGGGGAAATGAGTGGTGGCAAGGCTAAAAGCTGACCTGCTACAATAGCACATCAAACTTAGAGGACACAGCAAGAGAACACCACCACTATCCAGTAAGACCTGGAGATAAGTGCATGGTTAAAGCTATGCAATGCTGTGAGCAGTCACAGTGCCACAAATCAGCCAATAAAAGCAGAGCTTTTTTTTCACCAAAAAAGGAAAAGCAGAGTGTTTCAATTGGAGCCAAAACAACATAGCACCTAAAACCACGTCTAGGTCACCAACCAACCGAAGTCACATACTGGCTATTTATCTACATCAAAGAGCAATGTCAAATACTGAAGAAATGCAATGCACACATACTAGGCCACATTGTATTCACAGGAGTATAATTACATGTACCTGTTCCACCCATGATCATTAAACATGCCAACAAACTGCTGACCAAATATCTAATTAAATTGGCTGCGGAATATTCCCCATGCCATTCCCATCAATGAACATGAGCTTTGATGATGATGCAGTCTTGCAGGTGGTGACCTTCCTCATCTGTTTTAAACATTACTCCTTATTTCAGCATCTTAAGATGTTTTTATTTTGCTTTTAAAGCACTTTATATTGCCTTTGAGTAGAAGATGTGCTGGAGAAATGAACCTGCCTTGCCTTTTCCACGAGTTTCTGGCAGTAATGTTGGGTTGCCTTAAAGACTGGAGCATTTTTGTACTGTTTGGGAAGGATCAGTGAGGTATCTCATTTGATAATAACCATCTTCTTATCTTCTTATGTGGAGGGGTTTTGGAATGAAGGGAGAGTATATTTAGGGTTTGGCACCATGAGCTTGTTTGATGTACACAGAAGATATCTGATACTGTTTTGAAAACAAATATTTGAATGTTGAAAACTGCAGATCAACCCAAGTCTCAGATTAAAAGCAAAAGTAGAAACTTACAGTTTGGAAGGGAACACCATCAGTGGCGTATTGGTCTCCAAAAATGTCTGGCTCTGTAGGTTTAACAGGTTCTTGGGGAGTGCTGGCTCTGTTAGACACAGGTTTTGTTGATTGCTTGGAGGAAATTCCCCCAACAGCTTGCGTGGTGTATTTTTTGTCTTCCCTTTGGTCTTCTTGATGTGCAAGGATCAAATCAGGCTTGAGGGTTGGCAGGTAGTCTAAGGACGTATTTCGGTCATTTTGGGAGTCCGGCAGCCTAGAGGTATTAAAAATAAGAAAATTCCTTGAATTAAAGAAATAAAGTGCTGTGCAAGCTTAAATATAAAAAATACAGATTAAGAGACCCTTCATTTCTTTCTTTTCCAAGGAAAAATAAATTAATTTTCAATTGTTCAGGAGATATTTCTATGATTATGATTGTTGTTTGTTTATTTATTCATTTCCCCCTGGCCATTTTCGCCTCAGTTTTCACTGACTAACTACACTGTGTGCAGAATTATTAGGCAAATGAGTATTTTGATCACATCATCCTTTTTATACATGTTGTCCTACTCCAAGCTCTACAGGCTTGAAAGCCAACTACCAATCAAGTAAATGAGAAGGGGTGTGGTCTAATGACATCAACACCCTATATAAGGTGTGCTTAATTATTAGGCAACTTCCTTTCCTTTGGCAAAATGGGTCAGAAGAGAGATTTGACGGACTCTGAAAAGTCAAAAATTGTGAGATGTCTTGCAGAGAGATGCAGCAGTCTTGAAATTGGCAAACTTTTGAAGCGTGATCACTGAACAATCAAGCGTTTCATGGCAAATAGCCAACAGGATATTCGCAAGAAACGTGTGGGAAAAAAAGGTGCAAAATAACTGCCCATGAATTGAGGAAAATCAAGCGTGAAGCTGCCAAGATGCCATTTGCCACCAGTTTTGCCATATTTCAGAGCTGCAACATTACTGGAGTATCAAAAAGTACAAGGTGTGCGATACTCAGGGACATGGCCAAGGTAAGGAAGGCTGAAAAACGACCACCTTTGAACAAGAAACATAAGATAAAACGTCCAGACTGGGCCAAGAAATATCTTAAGACTGATTTTTCTAAGGTTTTATGGACTGATGAAATGCGAGTGACTCTTGACGGGCCAGATGGATGGGCCCGAGACTGGATCAGTAAAGGGCAGAGAGCTCCACTCCGACTCAGACGCCAGCAAGGTGGAGGTGGGGTACTGGTATGGGCTGGTATCATCAAAGATGAACTTGTGGGACCTTTTCGGGTTGAGGATGGAGTGAAGCTCAACTCCCAGACCTACTGCCAGTTTCTGGAAGACCCCTTCTTCAAGCAGTGGTACAGAAAGAAGTCGGTATCGTTCAAGAAGAACATGATTTTCATGCAGGACAATGCTCCATCACATGCATCCAAATACTCCACAGCGTGGCTGGCCAGTAAGGGTCTAAAAGAAGAAAAAATGATGACATGGCCCCCTTGTTCACCTGATCTGAACCCCATAGAGAACCTGTAACCTGTGGTCCTTCATAAAATGTGAGATCTACAGGGAGGGAAAACGGTACACCTCTCTGAACAGTGTCTGGGAGGCTGTAGTGTCTGCTGTTGATCGTAAACAGATCAAGCAACTGACAGAATCTATGGATGGAAGTGATCTATTGGTCACTGATTTGTTTTTGGTTTGGAATGTCAGAAATGTTTATTTATAAATGTTGTGTTATATTGGTTTACCTGGTGAAAATAAACAAGTGAGATGGGTATATATTTGTTTTTTATTAAGTTGCCTAATAATTCTGCACAGTAATAGTTACCTGCACAAACAGATATCCTCCCCGCCAAATCTAAAAAAAAAAACACTCCAACTTCCAAAAATATTAAGCTTTGATATTTATGAGTCTTTTAGGTTGAATGAGAACATAGTTGTTGTTCAATAATAAAAAGAATCCTCTCAAATACAACTTGCCTAATAATTCTGCACACACTGTACAACTCTCCCGTCATACGGTGCTACCAATGCTAGGAGGGTGAAGGCCAAAACAGACCAATAGAAATGGGACCTCCAATAACTGTCAAAGACCTGGCAGACCACCCCCAAAACTGCTGCCACCAGATAAACGGGTGAGGGGATCTCACTTCAGATGTAAAAACATCCACAAGAGCTTCTGTCCATCCTCTCAGTGCGAGAAGATGACTCAACACTGTGGGTCTGAACAGATGTACAGAACAGAAAAGAAGACAGAAAAGAAAAACATCAAGAACAAGATCAAACATATCGGTCCAGAGTCCAGACTTCAACATCATTGAATGTGTTTGGGATTACTTTGGGATGATGAGAAGCAGAAAACAGAGTCTTTCACACAGCGTCTGAAACTGACGGACTGCTATGCTGCGTAATTCCTTTTTTTTTTATTAGAGCCTGCTCTACTTTATGCGTTTTACAGATGTGTTCAAATATAACACATACTGACCAATCAGAGCTTTGTTCTTATGCTTGCAAACCAAACAAATGAGCATCAGGATGCCAGTCTTGTTTGTAGCAGAACACAAAAGCTTATCTGACGAGCAGCTAGACGCTGACCATAAAACTGCAGAGGTTAAAGAGAATATACGAAGAACCACTAACTAGAAGAAGAACCACTTCTTCTATACGAAGAACCATATAACTATAACCACTAACTATAGGAGCAGAGAAGTGGAGATTTCAGGGAGCTGTGGGGTTTTTTTTTTGCCTCATGTACAGAGCAGGGAGGGGGGAAAAATAAACACATCACAGGAGGCGTGGAGGCCATGGAGGAAAGAATAGCAGCTGTTATATCAGTAAAGTGTGAACGCACTAAACTGGAATATTTGCTTTAAGATTTAGTTGTTGAGGTTTTGAGACAAGTTCGGTTAAATAAGACTGAAAATTCAATAAATAGAAGGTTCTCTAAATGGGAAGAGACTGTTACACATCGCTGTATGATAAAACATTGTCGGCTGTGTGGCGTGGCTGTACTGGGAAACAACACTGCCTCCCCAGTGGCATACTGGGGTTGGATTTCCCAGCTAAGCCAACACACCACACTACATTAATAGGAATCCCTGATCGAGACCCTGAAGACTACATTCTCCTTCCTGTGTAACATGATTTAAATGCAAGGGGCACTGGACAGGAACAGAAGCAATTCCATAAATGTAGATGGTTCTTGGCTGGGCTGTACAGTTCTAGGGAAAAAAAACATGACCTAGAGGACTTTTAAACTTTCAGAGGTTCTTCACACTTGCACAGACTGAGTATCCACTGAAGAGGCTTTATAGTGTACCTCACTTCAGCCCTTTCCTCTATTGCATTCAGATAAAAGAGCGTTAGAAAGGTCATGATGTTGGATGACATGAATGTTGGATGACATGGATGTTGGAGGACTCATCCCAAAAGATGGAGCAACATCCATCTTTCCAGAGAACACAGTTCCACTGCTCCACAGCTGGGGGGGCTCAATGCTGTGGGGCTCAACGCTGGGGGGCTTTATACCTCTCTAGCCTGCATGTGGCATTAGACATGGTGCCAATAGGTTCATGTTTATCTGAGTTAATTGATTAAAAGGGGTGTCCACAAACATTTGGATGTATAGACACCTATACACCAAAAAGTCAGGGCGACACAAAAACCTTTAAAATGTTTTTTTAATTTGACCATTTTTATATAATTTGGCAATAGTTCTTTATATTGTCTCAGAATTTCCCCCAATAGAAATGCTCCAAAATATTTAACAAATAAATTTCTTTTTAAATTGACTTTCATTAAGTTACAACTGTTTTCTTTCTCATATAAAAGTTGACATGTTGGAGAAACAAGGTTTTTGCTTGCCTGCAACTATATATAAAGAGAACTCCTCTCACAACCTTCACGAAAGTTAATCACAAACCAAGAATGTGACGTGGTGCCAAGTATCACATGACTAGTTAAGCTTTAATGTATGAAACCATGCAAATGTGTTAATGAACATTTTGGTTCTTGCCAACAGCCAAGGTTCAAGGAAGTTATTTGCAGATGTTGCAGAAGAAAAGAAGAAACTAGAAGCAGCACTTTTTTAACACTTTGAGCCTAAAAAAAGAAGCCATATCTATTTGCATTAGTTTTCTCAAGAAACAGCTTGAATGTTCTCAGAGAGGCTCTCTTTAAAACGCTGCAATTGAGTCAGGTTTAAACTGTTACTAACAGCTGTTAAACTTCTACCATGTAAGAGAACAAGGGAAAACTGAGAACCTGATGGCAGGACTAATAAAAAATCCCCCCCCAAAAAAACCCCACCAAAACACACACCAGTCCTAAAGCAATAAAAATAATCTCTGGAAGTCTCCAAACAATGTCCTAAACTGTTCACGTAAAGTCCATGATACCCCAGAACGGGATGAAATAACTAGGTTTTCAAGTTTTCCCAATAAAAGAGCAGGTTGTTTTCTGTAGGCCATTTTAACATAATTCCTAATTCATGTACACCTAAAATAATAGTTATTTTAAATGGTTCTTTCAATAAGAGGAACCACTTTTAGTTCTATTAAGAATCATGTTTGTAAAAGAAATGCGAGTATGAATAACCTTTGTGCTTGACCTTCAAAAGGTTCTTCACTCTCTATATCCATCTCTATTACAAACATGGGCCTCATTCACCAATATTAGCCCAAGAATGGCCTTAAATCTGTTCTTAAGAAATGTCCTAACAAAACATCTATGGCAGATTCATGATGTCTATATAAAACAACATTATGTAACAATTTTACCTTCAGAGAACAGCCTCAAAATCATCTCTACTCCACTCACTGTAATGGAGAACTACTGTTGCTACTCTTGGTTCGGCACACCAGAAACTGTAACTGTGCTTAAGTGGGCAGAATAGCACTCATGAGAACTGCATAACCCAAATTATATTTGTGTAAAGTCCTGTAATATTACTCTACCGCCTTAGTCCACCAGTCTTTCAGTGATGTTTCTGGATCTCTTAGCTTGTAAAATGCATGTGCAAAGCGTGTCTTTTAGCGATGGCTCAAAACACACATTTCACTTCACAACAGTAAGAGCTAAAAATGACAATTCCTGCATAACGTTGGATCCCAATGTCCCAAATCCAAACTAAGAAAACATTCTATGGCATCGCTCAGAGATGCTTGTATTTTTTTAGGCAAACAAGCCAGAAGTCAAGTTCAACATGAGTTTAGTAGAGAGATTCTCTTTGGTTAGGCCCTATTCTACCGGCTAATACTTTTCAGCTTTCAGTCTAAAGCAGATTTAGCACAGCAGGCCATGCTTCCACTATAATGACTAAGCACTTTTCCATTTGCTAGCTGGTGTGTTAATGCTCTGCAGGGGTGAGCTGCCAAAGCCCAAATGACCCTCTTTAAGGAACGTTAATAACAGTTTACTAAAGGCTTGGGGCTAGAGTCTTTCTGTAGTTGATTCTTCAGACTGTGAAGAAAAATAATTAAGGACAGTCTGAGTTAGTAAATATTCCCATTCATCATAACAGCATTCTGGGAGCTGGAACAATGATTCCTTGTGGAAAAAACATGGTGATGCACATAGTGATGTACATAGTGATCAGCAAGGCTACGTGTTCCACCAGCCAGGATGCATGGTGGACTTCTACCTTAGAAGAAAAAAAGAACACCAGTGTAAACTAGTGTAAAGCTGTTCAGCTTACCAGTCCCACAGGGGTCTATTTTAGGGCCTATGAAACTGATGAAAATCATAATAAATGAATTGAAGTGTGTGGTTACATAGAATTTAAAGGGTCCAATGGATCACTAAACTTTTCCATGTAGAAGTTGTTGTACTCATTTATATCGGCCCACCTATTCAATCAACAACAGACTGGCTCCTCCCATTCACACTGAAGTTATTGCAGCACAGACGGCAAGCATGAAGAACTGCATACCTGTGGACGAAGCTTTGGTGACCCCACTGCTTCGGCTCCAGACTTAGGCTCAGCATGTAGAACCCCAGAACTGCGGTCAGAACCAGGAAAAAGACCATCAGTTTTCTCTGGGGCATCAAGACTGTCATCTTGGCCCTGCTTTCGCTCCCGTCCCGTCAGCTGGTCCCCCTAACTCCGGGTCGCCCGGTGAGGGCATGAGGAGAGCTGTCCTGATGGAGAGTCCGCAGGCTGTCCGACACACAGATCAGGAGCCTGCATCAGGAAGGAGAAGTGAGGCAGGGATGCTGAGGGTTGCTCTTTCTTTATTAATCCCCAGGCACTGTTGCCAACAACCACAGGGCCTATTCCCCCAGCACCATGAGCTGCTCTGTACAGGAGGACAAGAAGAACAAGAGAGAGTCAAGTTATTCTGCAAGGCTGTTTCTACAGAGCTCCTCAGTAATCCAGCTTTAATTAAAGGGCTCCGGAGCTGGGAAACGGGGCAATAGGAGAAGGCGCCCGCCTCTTTTCTGGCTTTTTTTTTTTCTTGCATTTTTCCCCCCCTTTTCCAAGTGTGTGTTTAAGTTCTGAGGTTTCAGCCATTAAAGAAAAGGAGAAGACTGAAAAGGAGGGGGGTGAGGGTGGGAGGCTGTACTATAGAGGGAAGAGAGGGAGAAAACTGAGAAAGTTAGAAAGCAGTAGAATAAGTAGAAAATGAGCAGGTTAGAGAATGAATCATTGGAAGCTATTGAGGGTGGTTCTGTGGTGAGCACTATGGAGACCGAAACTTGGCAAAGCTTACAAGATGCCACACTCCTTTACTAGTTGGATGCTGTATGCATGACTTACTGTTTGTGGGTAACATGAGTAATTCTGTGATTAATAAAAAAGCATCACTTCCTTTCCTTCCCTCAGACTGTGAGTCAGACAGGCCTCACTCTTGCCTTCATTCCTATATATTTTTAAACACTAAAGGCTGGTTTTCTACTATTACCAAACTCTTTATTTTGTGCCCCCCCCCCCTTTCCTCCAAATTCAGCACTGCAAACTGACCCACCCATTTGTAACTCCCCCTAACACTAGCTATGCTCTCGAGACTAGGAGAGTAAGGACTTCTCCAATACATGTGAATCCAGCCACTGGCTCTTTTTTTTTTTTAACTGCAGCCTACCCGGGCAGCCGCCACGCTCTGAGGAAAGTGCAGGGTCTCCAGCTCCACCGTACCAGCTAACGGACGACTGTACTGAGTGATTAGGGGAGAGAGCGGCATCTACCCATCTTGAGAAAGCACGGCCAAATTTGCTGATGGCAAAGTGACATGGCTTGGGAATTGTACTCGAGCCATAGTGCCCGGGAGTGTAGGGATACACAGATATGAGAGTTCTGGCAAATGTCGATACCCAATTACAAACACAAGACATAAAATATCTATGAAAAAATATATAAAATATTGTATATTTTAATATTGCTTCATCAGAGAGGCTCTTGGCCCAAACGGCTCTAGATAGTGCTGAAATGGGTTTCTTTGACTCTACTAACAATAGTGGAACCTACTCTACATGTTCAAATGTTTGGCGACATCTCTTCCAATTAATGCATTCGGCTACTGTAAGCACATTGCTGACAAAGATGTGCAAATGCACACACACAGCTTGTCTAGTCCCTGTACAGAAGCATTTCCAATAGAATAGGACTCTCTGGAGTTAATCAAAATGAATCTATTGGCACCATGCTTAATTCCAAGTGGAACAGTGGAACTGTGTTCTCTGGAATGATACACAATACTACACAATACTTTTGGGTTGAGCTGGGGATGCAAAAGCAGAACTGTGAGTGAGCAGTTGTCCACATATGTGTCTATATAACATTTTCGTGTGAGAATCATTTTAAGAGAGAACAAACAGGCAACAAACTATGTGAGCACTCAAATGTATGTAGAACCACAGCTTTTACTGATGAACCTTTAAAGAACCCTTTTTGTTAAAGAGTGTGGGGATGCACTGACAGGGGAATTCTGACAAATGTTTCTAGGTTTTTATATCTGCCAATGCAAATGTTTGGACAACCTTGGCTAAATGAGATAGTGCTCTTTTTTATATGGTAAGTATTAAAACCCAGCCTTTGTAGCTAATCAAGCAAAGTGAATCCAAATGCAGATGCTCCGTCTTTCATGACTCAAAAATAAAAAGATGAAAATCAGCACTGTGGCTGGTGCAAAAGTTTGGGCAGTTATCAGTAATCACAGCTTGTAAACACTTAGCCAGATTGTCTGTTTTAAGCACTCTATTTAAGCATAGAATAGTAGTATATAGAATTTCTTTTAATCCAAATTCCAAAGCTCATCTGGCTTTTCTAGAAGTTCTGTGGTGTACTTTAAGTGCTAAGTTTTGTTGTGCAGATCACAGACAAGGCTTCCTTATTATGCAGGCAGCGCTGCACAGTAAAACAGTGCACCACCTTCCTGATTCAGCTAAACTCTTGCCATCATTCCTATATGCATCACAGGTTGGTTTTCTACCATTAACCAACCCTGTTTTATCAGAGTTTATAGTCCAAAATTCAGTTTAAGGGCTCCAAATTGCACTGAAAGTTAGTTGATGTAACAGTAGTTATGTTCCTTTACTCATTTTAAATAGGTCTTTAATGAACTAAATACACAAGAGATTTTCCATTACAGACAAGACCTATTTAATCAGGCTACACGTATTCAAATGTCTCTATAGAATTCAAATAAATTGCATTTACTAAAGAATCTCTAAAGAACACCTTTTTTCAAGAGTGTAGAAATGCACCAATATGGGTATCTGCAAAAACTCATCTGGCTTTTCTAAAAGTTCTGCGAAATTCTGTCAAGTTCAAGTTATGTGACAAGGTTGCATGTGAGGTTTCCTCTTATGACTCTTCCATGAAGAGGTTTGCACGAGCAGTGCTGCACAGTAGAACAGTCATAATTCAGCTTCCTGCAGGTTAATATGTTTGTATCTTACCAGCAAGCGAGCAGAGGTTTATTAAAGAAGACATCATGTTGATCTCCACAGTTCTCCTGAACTGCCATTTCTTTACACTGGAAACTGTAGAAACTTTTTATAGCTTTCCATTACCATGTGGGAACCAACTACTTTCTTTGCATTGCGTCTTAGATGAGACCATTGTTGTTGGAACAAGGTTTGAAGAGTCAGAAAATTAATTAACAATACAGTTTTAGGAAATTTTATTCAGCAGGCAGTTCATAATTACAGTTGGTGACACGCGACAGGCCTGGGTTGGTGTCAAGCATTGTCACAAAGAATATGAGCCTTTACAGCCACGATGCCCTAAATGTCAGCACAGACCACTCAGGCGATTTTGGGTTATGTAGGTTATGAGGGACAGAGCAACTGAGCTTTCGGACTTGCTGTAAATAGTGTTGTATGTTTTATGATTAGCTACAGAAGCTGTGTTTACTACTTCTCAAATATAAAAAAGGCAAAAATAAGTGCCCCCTGGCTAAGAGTGCCCAAACTTTCCAATACGATAAGTCCAGCATCACATTAACATTCTGCTCTTTGGCAATTAAAAAATAAATGATCATCTCTGTTTAAAATATGGGTCTAAATATCTGTCAAATTGCATTTTATGTCTTTTTAAGCATCTTTTAAGATATCTGCAGATACAGATAATATTCTAATAGCAATAACTCTTACTTTAAAGACCATTACTTGCCTGGAAACACTGACTTTGCTACTAAACACATACACCCTTAAAAATGGTTCTTTATTTTAGGCAATGGTTCTTTGTAGAACCACGATATCTGAGAACCATTTGAATGCTTAAATGGTTCTTTTCATTGTTTGAAAACTCACTTGTATATGGTTCTTTAAAGAACATTTGAATAGCTTACAGAATCAAAAGGATCAAGTGAAGAAATTTTAAGACCAAAGAGAACCCTTTTAGTTTCAATTGTAATTGTATTTACCCTAAATAAGCGCTATCCAGTTTCCAGAATCTGGATATCTATAATACTCAATAGCAAGCAATACTACAGCAAAAATGACAACACTCAAAAAAATAAACAACTGGTTTTCCAGACCTAGCTTAAACCCATTCTAGAGTTAAATTGCTGGGTTAATGCAGAATCACCATTGTAAAAGTTGTTTACGTATAGGCTTAGCCTTTAACCTGGGTTTTGGGGAAACTAGCTCCAAACTGCAGATATAGATTCACATTTTCACAGATAAATAATGAATTACTTTATCAGCAAAAATGTAATGTAAGCATTGAATTTAATAATTGAAAGTTTTTTATAGATAATGGTTTGCCAAACTGCAGTACTGAAACATTAATGAAACATTAAACTATAACTTTAGAGAAGGTTATAGTTCTAAATAAAACTAGGACAATTCCCAGAACATTGTAAATGCTCAAATAGCTCAAATAGTTATTTGCCTGGTTAAAATGTTGTTATTTATGAGGACAAACCTCATGAATGAGCTTTTTAAAGAACCTTTCAAAATGGCTATAGCACCAGAAGGGGTTCCACTTGGTGCAAATCAAATCTGCTTTTTAAAGTGTTATTTAGAGGCTTCTGGTTCTTCTATATGATGAAAACATTCTTGTAAAGGCTTTTAAAAGAATCTTGAAACTCTTCTGTTATTATACAGCACCAAAACAACCTACTGTGTACTGTACTATTGCTCTACTGTAGTTATTGTCAAAGACTGTTTTACAGTACTAGATAGAACCCATTTTTGGGGTTAAGAGTGCAGTCTAAAGTAGCATGCTGCTGGTTTTATAAGCCAGCGTTGACCCCTATAATGTTTATAAGAGATTTGACATACAGTAACCCTGCTTTCATACTAAAGATCAGAAAATACAGTCAGCAGCAAACCAGACCTTTGTTAGACATCCTTTTTTTAGGATCCTTCAGTTATTCCCCAAATATCCGAGGAGGAATGTGAAGAATGCGATAGCAGAACTAACCGACCTGCCTGTAGAAGACGGCACAGAAGTGTTCAGGCCACAGTGGATTTCCCCTGACAGGACCACACCAGACTGAGGCTGAGCAACATCAGCACACTGAATCTGAACTACAAACTAAAACGCCCCTCCCACAGGAAGCCTCGCAAATACACAAGTACCCTCCCTCTCCCTGCTTATGCAAAGAAAGTGGATCTGATAAAAGGGAGAGCTCCCAAATTCACACACTTTGTGAGAGCAGAGAACTTTCAGAGGAACCAAAACAAAGTGTGTGATCTCTGCTGAAAGCCAGCCAGAAGATCAGACAACTTCTTTCCAACATACACAACCCTACTGAGAACCACTCTGAAGAACAGACAAAGAGGCAACAAAAAAGTTCTCCTTACTTGGGGGAGGAACCTGCTGTCAGATAAGCGCTTCTAGACCTTCTAGCGGAAGGAAACGGGACCGTTGGTTCCACCCAGCAACTCAGCACACACTGAGAATCCCATGCTGACACACACACACACACACACACAGGGCACAGGAGGGCCGGCCTCTTTTGTGAAACGAGCAACAGCTGCTGGCAATTGGTCAACGCCCCCACCTCCTGTCCTCCAAAGAGGGAGAGGGAGAGGGAGAGAGGGAGAGAGGGGGGGGGGTCTCACACAGAGGAGTTGGGCAAGGAGAGAAGAAAAAAGAAAGTTTTAGCAAAGATGCCACAAGCACATCATATGTGAAACATCTAAACCATGCATCAGATGTGTCAGGTGACATGCCTGAGCATGTGTTTTCTCCCCCCTCTCTCGTGCTCTGTCTCTATGCTTCACACACACTCACTCACTCAGAAGACCCCACACTCAAAAGACTGGCAACCACATGCTTAACATACTTTGGGTCCGCCGCGTCTGGGACGCTGCTTTGTTATCAAACGGTCATCCGTCCCGCCACCCCCCAAGCCTCATACATTTACATATAGCACTGTTATCTCCACTCACACATGCACTCTCGCGTCTCTTTCCTGGCCTCAGTCACAAAGGCCACAGAGGCTGTAAAGAGGTGGGGGGTTGAACGTGAAAGGAGTGAAGTCAAGAGACGAGCAGAGAAGAAAGAAAAGGGCCTACGGTAATGAACCATGCTTTTTAATCCACATCTCTGCTGGTCAGAGAAAAACAGAGAAAAAGAGTGAGAGAGAGAGAGAGAGAGAGGGAGGGAAAGCAGAAGGAGGTGAAAGTAAGACTGACCAGAAGTGGGTCAGCTGCAGACTCTTAGAGATGTACACAAAGCAGTAAACAGCGTAGAGAAGTCAGTTCAAGGCAAGGCCTTTTCCACAGGGAATAAAGTGAAGTCTATACACTAAGCCCACATTAGAGAGAAAGAGAGAGAACTGATTAGTCACGGAGTTCTCCTCTGAGAGAGCAACGCCGGGGAGCCACAACAAACGCAGGGTTGTTTCTGCTTCTGTTCAAGCGCAAGGCGAAGAGAGTGAAGATAAAGAGAGTCGTCTACATCAGATTGATTTATTCATTTATTTTACACAAAACGGTCAAAGCTTTCACAGTTTCAGATCATCATAGTTCATCAGAAGGACTAACTTGGAACCAAAACAACTACGTGTGCAACAGAATAATGAAGGGTCGGGTTAAGAGCTACAAGTAACGGCAAATAGGAATCTCAACAACAGATCATTAAACATAGAACACAAATCAACAACAGAACAAGGATGGGTAGTGTGGGTGCAAAAAGCTTTTGACCAAAAGCTAATCCAATACAGAACAGATGTGTGTCTACTAACATTTGGCTGAAATTTGGGGTGTCAAAACATTTGCCCAAAAGCTCTGATCTGATATGTTTGGGAGCAGAGGTGTGTCCACAATTTTTTGGCCAAAATGTGGGGTGTCAAAACCTTTGCCCAAAAGCTAATCCAGTACATTGGGCTAAAAGAACGGTGTCCAGAAACATTTGGACAAAATGTGGGGTGTCAAAACTTTTCCCCAAAACGACGCTATTAGATAATTATTAAGATTACAAACACATTTTAATGCATTCCTATGGTAGTGTTTTGGCCACAATAGCTTCAGATACTTCCTGTTCGGATACTTCCTGTCCGAATACTATTGGACCAATCCTAAAGCTGTATACAAGCACACGTCATCAACATGATGCACAATTTAAAGTTGGAACGGAGTCGAAATCTCAAAATTGTGGCCTGAGTTAACCAGACAAAACCAGATAGAATAATAATAATAAGACGACAACAACCTAAGAAGAACAGAAGTGTGATCGCCTACTGCAATCACACGAACACAAGGTTAAAGAAAAGTGGGAGAACAACGACACAAGAGAAGGCGACCGGCGCTTGTATATGAGGGGGCACAAAGAAAGACGAGCTCATTGGCATGAGTGGGACTGGCATGCACCAGCAATGCCAACCATGCTGCCACCCGCGCTGGAACCGAGGCCACAGAGCAGCAATCACTGCCAAGGTTCTGCTCTTGCCTCCAGACGCCCTTCAGAAAATATGTGCAGGACCATTCCTCACATTGGCATTAACTTGGCGTGAACCTTTGACTGGGGTCTTGCCAAGTTCTTAATATCCAAATGACGTGCACAGATAATCCTGAGCACCGATACACGCACTCTGTGCCCACTGCAGAGTTCTTTGCTGGACCCTCACAAATTCTCAACTCTAAAACTCACATTTCAGATCTCAGTATTTATGCTAGTGCCATGGCACTGGTGCTTTCCTGTTTGCTAATGCTAACCCTAACACTATTGGAGACCAGTCTCCTGTGAGTGAACAGTGTGTAGGCAGTGTGTCTTTAAATGTTAAAAGTTGGTTTTCAATAAGGAAGCGCTGCTTCCTTCCTACCACTGAAAAACAACAGCTGCAGCCTTTCACTAACCTCTGCTAAATCATTCGATACACTCCTTCCACTCAAACGCCCTACAGACAACTTCACGTCAGAACAACCTGACGTACTAAAACCCATCCAAGAATGGTACAATTGAGCAGTACTAACTGTACAGCGGTCAGTAAGGTCAGAAACGAGGCCTTCTCTTCAGAGTGAAAGCCCATTTGCTTGAGGCCAAGCTTACAAGCATCATCATTGTGCTACACTTTCATTCACAACATAAAATAAGTGGTATATCCTGGCAAGTCACCCCAAATCTAGTTTAAACATCTTGTATTTCTCTAATTGAGATTGTTTAAACTTGTTTTAAGTCATTTTGGGTAGCATTTTTCCATTGGCATGTCATTTTGCTCGTTTCAGGCATTTTCATTGAAAAAAGCAAAATGATCTGCATTATTCTTTAAAATAAGCAAGATTTTCTGATCTCTACAGGTACAAACTGCATGGAAATACGATAATTAGCTAACTAATTGCAAGTAATTAACACAACAGTCTTAAAATAAGAAATATTAAATGTTTACAGTAGATCTGAGGTGATTTCACCTTCCCAAAATATAAATTTTGCAGTGTAGTGGCAAGTTTAGTCAAAAAACAAACAAATAAAAAAAAACAAGAGCATTTTCTACAATAAATATTAAAGCTACAGATTAAAAATAATAGAAATTGGTCTAGAAAGCCTGGGTGAATCTGGGTCATTTCCCAACAAAAGCTCATCTAGATTCCCCTCGGTCACAATCTGCGTAATCTTTATTTCCAAGTGGTTTTCTAAGCTGTAAAGACTTTCAGGGCTGAAACAAGAGGCCACTTTTCCTGTTTCGAAGTGGTGCAAACCAAGAAAACAAAAAGCTCTTATAAGACAAGGTGTCCTTTCGAAGATAGAAAAGCTCCAAATCAAAAGGGCAAATCAGAGTACATTCCATGAACTGTAGCCAAAAAAAAGAAAAAAAAGAAAAACGTTTCATTATGGAGAATCCGCCATTACAAGGCCAAAGCTTTAGGAACACAAGATGAGAAGGAGAAAGAAAAACACAAATGTGGGGAGAGCAGCTGGACTCTTGTAACCACTTCTGCCCCCAACGTCTTAATGCATTCGGTCCCAGGCCCCCTCTCCAGGCTGAGGGGTGTACGTTGCACGGAGAAACTGGACGGCTTTTAGTGAAAAACCTCTATAGTGTAACTTCTATAGTGTAGTTTGCCTCTCTGGCCCCTCATAAGTCCACTCTACGAGCCAGCTCTGCTTACCCTAATCCTATAAACACTTTCTATGCACATTCCTCTGTTCACCCCACTTTTTCCTTTTCCTTATCTCAATCTCACTTTCTAAAGTATTCTCTTGCTGACTCACTCTACATGTAACCCAACACAACTACTCTGAGTACTAATTTCTCCAGTCATAAAGGCTAGGGATGCACTGATCAGTAAAAAGATATGATACTCTGCCATTTCTATGTTATTAAAGCTTATTGAGACTATAGCTACCTGAACTGGCATTATAGAGAATACTAGAGGATCACAAATGCAGTAAAATGAATGGTAGAGTTGCTCAGAGTAGAGCTGGGCAATATGATCATATTTTATTGAAATAGTGATAAAAGTGAGCGTACTGTGGATATCGTCAGTGCTTATAGAACACTGATCAACTGTGCATTTCATTACAGAGAGTGTAATTACTGCTATTAGATAAAGTGTGGCACACTTTGAATAGAAACCACTGTACTCAGTATGGGAGAATATTCGAACAGCAGATTAATTTTGTCTGCATGTCAAAAGTTCAAGCTAAATATTGTGTATCATGAAATTGTAATATAATAATATAATCATTTTACCATATCGCCCACCCCTAGCCCAGAGCCACCTAAACATTCTCCTGTTCCAGAACTAGGAGAGCACAAGAAATACACCCTCAAGTTTGAAACTGGAACTCAAACTGGGACTACAAATGTACTAGAATCAATAGTACAGGAGCCCAGATCTACCTAGATGTTCTGACATTATAGAGCACAACACATATGTCCTCAAGTTTGAAATATCACTAAAAATCTAATCTCCTGTCCAATGCCAAAATAGTTCTTGAAAGCGGTTATCTGCCGATATCGATACAAACCTGGTACATTGTTGTGCATCCCTACTAAAGACCCTACCTACAGTATCCATAGACTACTCAAAAACACCAGACATGTTTTCGTTTTCCCTTTGTTCTCTTTCTCTCTGTTAACATTCCAACGCTTCTACCTATCATGTTCTTCAACTAAACAAGAGTGAAGCTAGCTCTGCAATCCTGCAGAGAAAAGAATCTACCTCTGTTAGACACTCCTAATGCACTTCAGAAGCAGAGCTGGGCTCGTAATGAGGGCTCACTGTGTTTTAGTGTGTGTGTGCAACAGGCTTCAAGGCTGATCCCACAATTTAGCCCTAGCCTGGAGGGGGAGGTTTGAGGGGGGCTGAGACAAAAGGCATCTGTAAGCAACACAAAGAGGCAGGGGAGGTGGAAGGGGGAGGGGGGGTTATCCTCTCTGTTCCTGCCTTTCTGTATAGGAGCCGAATGCCTGGGCTTGGGTGGTAGTGGGGGGCAGAACGGAAAACCACAGACTGTAAGCGAACACAGATCAGCAGATTGTAATTAAAAGACTGAATATAAATAACATATGAATAAAAATGAAAACTTGGGATGATGGGGGGGGGGGGTGGGGGGTTCTACCCCCACCTCTTTAAACCCTCTCTCTCTTATTCTCACTTACTTTCTCACAGACTGCAGCCTGTTGCTTAAAAGGGCATAACTTGGCACATTCGACTGGGACGGCCAGAGGGAGGGACAGTGCAGAGTGCTTGGAACATCTGGAAGTGCTTACTAGAGGGCTTTGTACCCAGAGAGGGGCTTTTCCACCCCCCACTCATACAGCGGCTCTCTGCTCACGCAGAGAAAGTGTCTCGCGCTTCTTCACTTCCATGTTTCCCTCTATAGTCTGCTTTTTCTTTACGTATGTATGTGTGTGTGTGTGTGTGTGTCAGGCTGGATGTAAAGAAAAGTCTGTAGATTAGTCCATGGCATTGAAGATTGACACAAAGGACCTCTATTACTCCGTTCCGCTGCTGTTCCCATGGGAAAGACAGCGCCGTTCTCTCCGGATGGATGGAGCAGCGAGGTTAAACCGTACTGCAGTCCTCACCGGTCCATATCCATGGGCAGTGGAAGGGAAAGGGAGAGGAGGAGTGTGAGGGGTGGGGGAGGGATGAGTTCATGGCCAGTCAATCACTTCCCCAACAGCTGTTTTCTCTGCTGCTCCAACAGAGCCTCCAGGTGATCTGCTCTTTTCAGTGCCGCCTGGGAGAGAAGGAAAAAATAAACACAAGAAACAAAATAAGTGAGAAAGAAAGAACAAACAAAAGGGTTAAAATGTATTAAACACTACACTACACTGAACTACACTAGGGTTCAAAAGTTTGAAATCACTGGTTTCAATCATTTCAAACCAAAACTATTCTAAATTATGCTCAAAAAATGCTCGGTTGAAGCCGTTGTATAAAATGACCTAGACGCTTTCCAACCTACCCTGGTTAGTTTGGACCTTTTGACTTTTGAGTTTGGTCCAAACCAAAAAAAAGGTGTGAAAGGTGCCTTAGAGCAAACAAAACCATGGTTCAATTTGTTTGCAGTGTGAAAACTCTACATTTGAATGGTTTGGACTGACAAGTATAAGGACATTCAGTCCACGTAGATGATGAGGGGACGTAGGTATATCATGCATTATTTAGCTAAACTGCAATGTGTAACAAAAACGTGAACCTTATTTCAGACCTGGGTCTGGACTTTGAGGTGTGAAAACAGCCTAAGAAAGCAGTATGGCACTTTTTCTTCAGGAAAAAGTGCTTCTGTTGCTGTTGTTGGAGTAACTGTCTCTACTGTCCAAGGCCAAATGCTTTCTACTAGATTTTGGAGCATAGCTGTGATGATCTGGTTGCAAGAGAATGAGTGAGTTCAGGATGTTGGGCGATCACCACCCCACCTCATCCCAAAAGTATTGGATGGAGCACCTATATTCCAGAGGACACAGTTTATACCCTTTATACCCTTCTAGGTTTATAAGTTCATTGATTCTAACGGCAATACGTCTCTACAGGGCCTAGACAAGCTGTGTATGTGCATGTGCACATCTGTGTCAGCAATCGATGCGCTTCCTTAGAATGCATTACTTAGAAGGGGTGTCCACAAATATTTGGATATTGTGTAATTACAGTATATATAATTACACTTACGTTTAATCTCATAACTCAGGTCGGAGGATATAGTGTTAGGAGTCTTGCCCACTGACTCCTATCGGCGTAGCTTGGGAATCAAACCCTATTCTGCCACAGTAAGTGCAGTGTTGTTACCCAATATAATGAACGCACAGATTTGACCTTTTGGCTAATGCTTTGTAATATTTAAATCTGCATTTGTTAATTTTGCTTACAAAATCTAATGTATTAATGTGAAGCGATTCTACTGAAGAACAATAGAAGAGCAATAGTGCAGGAAATTATGACTCTGTGACAGTTCATGCATTCTTCCTTTCAACAAAAACAACCATCTATTACTTAAAGGAGATCACACACACCTCATGTTGTTTTCGCAAGTTGTTGACAGTTTCCTCCTTCTTCAGGATGGCTGACTTCACCCTAGAGAAACAAAGCACATTAGTCAGAGAGGTAAGCCACCCTGCATTTACACGGCATCATCTGCACTATGAGCTAATGTCTGTGCAAAGCCTGCCATTTTGAATGCCTGTCTGTGCGCAAGCTATTTCTGAGAGTTCCTCACCGCTGGTGCACCTCAGCTAGCTCTTCCTCCTTCTCTCTGCTCAGCCGCTCCACCTCCAGACGGAGGCGGGCGCGTACCTCGGCCACCTCCACCTTCATCCTCCTGTTCTCTTCCTCCGTCGTGACCAGCCTGTCTGCAAACTCTTGCCGGATTACTTCTGCCAGGCTCCGCCTCTCCTCCGCTAGCTTATCGCGAATCTGCAAGCACATGGCCGGACAGTGTGTGAGAGTGGGTGAGTGGGATGTGTGTAGCAGAATTAATTCTTCATAAAAACTTTTACACTTATGTAAATGCTTATTACTTATTGTAAATGTTTATTAGGACATGAGCCCTAACTCTACATTCTCCTTCCTGTATAACAAGATTCAAATTGACTTCTTTCTGCATAAGAGCTTTAGGCAAATGCCTTAAACGTAAACAAAAAAACGTCTTAACATTCAATAGAAGTCAATGTAAAAAATGTTTTGATCAAAGCATTTCTACTGGTCCATTCATCATGATTTTGATTCAATGTAAAGAACAAAAAGCAAAAAACAGAAAACAATGAAGATACAAAGTTGATGCAGGACTGATTGACAGGTTGCTTAATACTCTGGGTATGTGTGAGTGCTACATTGTCACTCTGTGCCCTCTGGTTACCTGAGTGATGTCTGTGATTTCTTGATCTCTCTGTGTGAGGAGCGTCTGCAGGCGGAGCAGCTCCCCTTCCATCTCGGTCTGTCTCTTCCTCATCTCCTGCTGTTTCTCCAGTGCTGTTCGTTCAGACTGCTCCAACTCTCGAAGTTCAGCTTCATACTTGTCCCTCACGCGCTTCACACTGAACACACACAGAACACAAAGCACTGGAGTGAGCTGAGAACACAGGTGGGTTTGTTTGGTTCTGAATGGCTCATGTTTGCTCTCTTTTGTGGAATTAATGATACGGATAATTAGCCTGCTGTCTGTTTAAGAAGGTAAAGGCACACCAGTAGGAACGTACTTACCAATGAGTGAACAAACACACAACTGAGAAGTACACAAACGCATGCACATTTCATGCTCACCGGTTGTCAGCAGCTCTCTCACACTCTTCCCGAGCGCTGCTCGTCTCTTCTTCCAGCCTCTGAATGGCCAGTTCGATCTCTTTGTCCCGTCCCCGACGCACTTCTTCTTTCAGTTCCCTCTCTCGACCCAGCAACCACGCTTCCTGCGTTCATTTGAGAGAATAGCAGACTTCATACCATGACAAGCCATCATATCATGCTGCAGCAGACTGTAATGTTCACAATCTGTGATCTCAGGGATTTTAGGTGTGGCAGAGGTTGTCAGAGGTCAAATGGCACATGGTGGCAAATGGTGTCAGAGGGGCTGGTTTGAGGATTTATAGAACTGCTGATCTCCTGGGATTTTCTTATTTTCATAGGATGGTGTAATAAAGAAAACACATCGAGCAGACTGGAAACGCCTTGTTGATGAGAGGTCAATGGAGAATGGCCAGACTGAAGGAACGCCTACAGTAACGCAAATAACCACTTTTCCAGCAGACTGGAAAAGCGTAGCCTGGTCTAATCAACCTTGAACGATAACCAAATCTTCTGCTGAGGCCCACAGATGGTAGGGTCAGAGTCTGGCGCCAATAGCATGAATCCATGAACCCTCCCTGCATCATGTCAACAGTCTAGTGTGGTGGAAGCAGTGTAATGGTTTGGGGATTTTTTTGGGGGCCTATTAATACCGGTCAACCACTGTTTGAATGTCACAGCCTATTTGATAATCAACAATGCCACAAATTAAAAGTCATCTCAAACTGGTTTTAGGAACATGACAGTGGGTCTTTCCAGTCACCAGATCTCAATCTAACTGAGCAGCTTTGGGGTGTGGTAGAACAGAGGATTCACAACATGAAAATGCTCCTAAGAAATGCAGGAACTGTGTGATGCAATCATAAACTCTCACAGGAATGTGTCCAGCATCTTGTGGAATCCATGTCATAAAGAATTGAGGCTGTTTTGAGGGCAAAAGGAGGCCCTACCCAGTACTAGTATAGTGTTTCTAATAAAGTGCTTGCAGAAGTTAAAATACAGTATCTAACAAAGGCCACTGCACAGACAAAGTGTCTTGGAAATGTTCTAATGCAATGTAAAGACTCAACTTTGCATAACATCATAAACATTCTATATGGAAAAAGATAAATATATAATCTAGTGCTGCTCTTGGGGAATATGTTGTACAGGAATGTATTCTGAATGCTGGCTCTGAGTTTCTGGTTTAGACCGGAGTTTCCATGTGCTCCTATTCAAGATCAGACACACCTAAACTCACCTCCTTTTTCATGTAATTCTCCTCCCATGTCTGTTTCTCGATATCCAGACGCTCCCGCAGGGCCTTTATTTCAATCTAAACCCACACACACACACAAACCACAAACATTAGAAATCGCTTCACATTATGGCCAGATACACCACTAAGGATCACACACCTACAAGGATTGCAACATTCAGCACACAGCTAACACCACAAGGCAAGTGCTGATGGGTAGAAACAGAGCAGGAGTTAATCATGGCTGTTCAGATCACTCAGCACTGTTGAGAAGGTTGTTATGCTTCCACTGCCACCTGTCTCATGACCATGTTAACATGTTAAAACCTAAAACCTAAATGGACTCTTAACTATCTGCCACATTTAATTTTACCACTATTAACTATGATTACTCTCACATTACTCTGACCTCTATTACTCATTACTCTCATTACTCTATGACTATATTAAATTATACTACACCATGATTATTATATTATGATTAAGAATATGTTGCACACTTGAGCAGTACAGTAGTTTAGGTCATTTGGTGACTTTTGTCAATAATTTATAAATAGTTATGACCAGAGGAGGATGGTGAGTCTTGGTTCCTCCCAAGGTTTCTTCCTCCAGCTTTGAGGGAGTTTTTCCTTGCCACTGTCGCAGTTGGTTTGCTTATTGGGGGCCTTACATTTTTCATGTCTTTTTAAGTTATGTTGTTGATTTCTTGTCTTTTATTAATTACTGATTGTGTAAAGCTGCTTTGTGACAGTTGTAAAAAGCAATATACAAATAAATCAAAAAATCAAAAAATTTGATACGATTTATGTGCAGGATAAGCCCTCATGTGTGCTCTGATCATTTATTTTCCTGCTAAGAGTCTGTTACCTGGTGCCGTCTTTCTTGCTCTTCTCTGCTCTTTTCCATTTCTTCTCTTAGCGTTTGACTAGCCAGAGAGCTGTTGTTCTCCAAGTGAGTTTTCAACTCCTCCAGCTGAGCACGCTGCCTGTAATACACACATTTGGTTGCAATTCTGTGCACTCATGACCACTCATACATCACTTTTACTTTTAATGTGGCAGTAGTCGGGGGTGGAAGGTGCATGAACCTTTATAATATAATATTATGATGATTAAATGACTGGCTGATTATGTAACTGGTAATATGCAAAAGAGCCTGCCCAACTCTGACCTTGCTGCTAGCTGCGCAAGTCTTTCTTTCTCTTCTGAAATTTCTTTATATAGCCGCCTCCTCTGTTGCTGCAATGAATTCTCTTCTTCCTGCAGCTGCTTCTCAAACCTAACATACACACACACACACACACAAAATGTTTCCACGTTAACAAAAAAATAAACAAACGCATGACGTGGTAAGGTATGAATCATGCAGTATTTTACACTACTGTAAAACTGTCTCACTTCTCCTCTGCTGAATTAAAATGGTCCAGTACTGAGGTCTAACAGCTTGTTATGGGCCCCAGAGGTCTCTACCTTTAGCAAGAGATGTTTCAGTTCAGCGTCTGATCTATTTGACCAAACCAGCAGCTAAACCAAAGACCCTGTAAGTTGCCGCTGACATTATGGTCCAGCTGTAGCCTGAGCTGAGCCATTAATAAAACTGCTAGTGTGGCCATTTTTCAGTGCAAGTCTTTGTTAAACATTAACAATGAACTGAAGAAGTGGAAAGCAATGCTCTGAAGACGTAGAAAGCGTGATGCTAAATTAGCTTTTCTATAAATATATATGCGTGTACGTGCAACAAATGTTAAAATGTTTTTAATAAGACAATGGGTCATTACGTCACAGTTTCCACCACAGAACCAGAATTAGACTTTAGCCATTTGCACAGTTCCTGACTCAGAATGGGATCAAAGACACAGTAGTACTGCAGAATAGGACAGCAGTTTTATGTAAGCTTGTGTGTAAAGTGTATACCAAATTTTGTTTCAACTGAATTTAACTAATGCATACACTAATGACTAAAAACATTTATTTGATTTTATAAAATATGTGGTTATTTTAAACTATATAATAAATTATTTAAAATATTCCATTTATTTTATATACATTTATATAAAAATATCAAATATTTATATATATTGTATTATAATTTACAAGAATACATATTATAATACAATTACTGCTAATAAAAATAGATGTTTTTTCAGAGCCCTTCAACATCCGCTCCCCCACACTACTGACTGACAACAGTGCTTTTGCCTCGTTCATTACAAGAGTAAATGTGTGGGTGGCAGCTGTGCATGTCTGCAAGAGTAAATGTGTGCAAACTGGCAGCTGTGCATGTCTGCAGAATCTCCTCATTAGCTGGTTCTGCGAGCTATTTAAAAAGCCCTAGCAGCTGTGTGTATAAACAGTGCCAATATGCGAGTAAAGCAGAAGCATATTTTTTTTGAAAATTCCCCTGAAAGTCGAAGCTAGTAGGTGTGAAGAGGTGTGTACACCTAAAAGGAGAGAAAGTGCTAGGTCGCATTTCCGTTACTGGTCTCTGCATCTACCGTTCCAGACTCTCTGTTCTCTTATAAATACATTTAATAAATATTTGTTTTAGAAGCTCAGATTTTCTATAAGCAAAGTAAGCAATTGTCCATATCCAAGGTAAAGATTATATTACTTAATTATTTGTTCAAAGTTTCAAATATCAGCATCTATTCTGGACAGCTGCTATAAATTCCAAAATTCACAGCTGTCTGCTTGATGCTAACCTAACGGCCAAATCCTCATTATCAGTTGAAATAGTGGAAATTAGCATGATCTTAGCATAGCTAACACATAAACAAGACCAGAATAACATAAACACATAAACAAGAACAGAATTGAATCTCCCCCATGCTCAAGGGGGAATTAGAGGCTGTGTGCCTTGCTCAAGCGCACCTCATCCGTGGATGCCGGTCCTGGGGATCTAACCAGTGACCTTCTGGTCACAAGCTGTCTGCGCTAACCTTTAGGCCACAGCGCCTCTCAAATTTCAAATCATTCTCCAAGGTTTCTGTGTGCCAGACTGCTGTGCAATAACAGGAGGTTCATAATTTACTGACTGTACTTAAATAGTCCAACATGTATGGCCTGTCTATGCTTTTCTGTGTGGTAGCTGTTGTTGACTACCTCTCCATTATACGATGCCACACCCCATCCACCCTCTCTCCTGAGGATTTTTTTTTTTTTTTTTAACAGAGAATTCATTGACAGGTTAAAGAACATTATATGAACCTTGAATTAAAGTGTTCTTGGTTTTATACACTTCACAGCTGTGTTTCAAAGAGCACAGTGGACTAATAAATAATGTCTCCTTTAAATAGCTGTAAAATGGCTAAAGTCTTTTTCCACTATGCTTGTCAGAAAAACAGCTGCTAGTATAGATGGATCTCTGCCTAGCCGTCACTCGGTCGCTGTGTATGTGTGTCTGAGCTCACACATAAGGGTGTAACTCATTGCTCATCTTTCTGTCTCTCCCTTAAGTGTGTGTGTGTATTTATGTATGTGGAAATGTTAAACAGCTGCATGCACAAGTTTACTTCAACTTGGCTAACCTTTCACCTCCCATTCTAAGTATGTGTGTATGTGTGTGTGTGTGTAGGCGTGTGTGTGTGTGTGTAGGCGTATGTGTACCTCTGCTTGGCGAGCTCTCGCTCTCTCTGGCACTGCTCATCTCTCTCCTTCTCCAGCTGCTGCCGGAGCTCCTCAGTCTGCCGGACATATCGCTGGGCAGCCCTCTCATCTGCCTGCATTAGTTCAGCCTCGTGAAGGACTCGCAGTTTCTTCAGCTCCTGCTTGTGTTTGGAGATCAGCTTCTGAATCTCTGGCTCGAGGCCTAAACACACAAACACAAACACAAACAGCTCATGAAATAACATGGAAGATATTTTATGGCATCAAACAACAACAACAACAACCATAATAATAATAATAATAATAATAATAATAATAATAAACAACAACAATAGTTCATCATATATATTTTATTCTAAACTTTAAAACCAAATTAAGCAGAAACATTATTTCTAAAGACTGCAAATGCAGCTGCTTAGATGATTTTGAGGACATATGACATTAAACAAGTAAACAATAAAACCCGCAATTTCACCCTCTATTAAAGGTCATGTGCTTAATCATTGTCTTGACCTACTCACTGTCCTGTAGGGGCTTCAAAACACAAGTCCCTTTCCTTTTACATCAGATAAAGCAACATTGTGAAAGCGAACACTTATGTAGGTGTACTGTAAATACAATTATTTATATATAGAAGCCCATCCAAGAGATACGTCTATCTAAGTTCCTAAATCGGTGGGTTCTCTCATGCTTCCCAACACATGCTTTCTATCAAACACATGGAGTCAATCACTACATCCTTTACAGCTGTTGGACATGTGGCATCTTCAGACAGCTGATAACGCATGGAGAACACTCTGAATTGGGTTTAATCCATTTCAGAATACCTGACCGCAACTGGTTTCAACCTCCTTGTCCAGTTGAGATACGGGGAGTCGGGCCTAACTGTGGTTTGGACTGTGTAGTAGTGTACTGTGTGCAGGAGTATATGAATGAGCCCCTTTGTTATTCACCTTTTACAGTAATCTCCTTGATCTTCTTTGTCTTCTCATCAATCCATTTCTCTCTGCGGATCTTTTCTGTAGCACTCATCAACTCTTTCAGCTTCTTAATCTCCTGAGGGGTAAAGAGACAGAACAGAAAGAAGGGGGAGTGAGAAAGATGAAGAGAGAGAGAAATCAAAATTCTCTGGGAAAACACCATTCCAGAGCAAACGTCTCACAAGCTAAAATAAAACATTTTAAATATTATTATTATTATTATTATTATTATTATTATCATATACTATTTATGTAATTTCAGACTAAATGGTCTTCATACAATTGATGGGTGGGAATCAAAACCTATAGCCACATTGGCCCTATCTCAGCCAACATGCTCATGTGGGGCTCACATGGGTGGAACGTGGGCATTGGTCCCATCTAGGCCAAGTATACAACCCAGATTGGACCCATGTTTAACCCCTCCTTGTTCCCATCACTGACTTTGATCTAAAGGAGACCCTAGTGGGCATCCATATGTGGGGCCAACATGAAACCCATGGACAAAACTCTCTGGCTCCCAGTTGGGCTAGCCATACAGGCTCCAGATGGGCATGTTATCTGCTACTGAGCTTATGGACAAGATGTAAGTCCTGTGCCCCCTGACTCCTCACTGTGAAAAAAATCAATATCGATGTAAAAGATTTTACAGTGTTCCACCAGCAGGTTGATGTGAGTCTAGCCTATCTAATCATTCCTACTGGCTAACTGAGAAATCATGCTTTGTGAAATGCCGTCCTAGAAAATAGATTTTTTTATAGGGTTCAACTTGGGCCTTCAGTGACTGTTACTGTTTATTGAAACAAGGAAGCCAAAAGGTCTTCTTTTTCTTGACAAATGAGTGAGATTAGAGATAAGTGCACTAACTGTGCACTCAGTGGTGAACTGAAGAAAGCGCTGTTTCATTTGAAATGAAAGGAATGTACTTGTTTCATTTTGCAAAATTGCAAAGCAGCTGACTTTCTATATTTAGCTTTGCTGCTGAGATGCTTATAGCAAAGCAGAGCCAAAAGTAAGCTACCAGAAGCAACCAACTGTGAAGTGAGACACTAACACTTCTGACAGTGTTACAACGGATGCTTATTGAAATAAGTTCCTGTATTGCTGTGCGTTCAATGCATGTCCAAAAGTATCCAGACACCTTTTGTAGTGGAGCTGCATTCTCTGGAGTGATGGATACCTTTAGAATGAGTTGGTCTGGTGCCTGTGATCCAAAACTAATGCTCCAAGATCAGTGAATCATCTCAAATCCTCACAGCACATGGTCTAGCATTTAGTGTAAAGCCTTTTCAGAAAAGCGGAGGATTCTACTGCAGTAAAAGGGGGTGAAACTCCCTATGAATACCCTTGATTTCAAATGAAACACCGGCTAGGAACTTGTCAACAAGCGTTTGGACCTGGATCTGTAACAGTAAGGTAATGTTGACAGGCAATAGTGTGATCATCAACTGAACTGAAGGCGTGATCCACATTCCATAAAAATCGAACTGGACTGCAGCAGAATTCCCAAAAGTTCCTTCTATGGTGCAAACTGTATGAAGTAAATAGCACGCATCTGTTTCTGTCCCATAACTCTTTGTGTCTGACTCTGACTTGATTACAGGCTACTCACATAACATCATGCCACCCTGTCATCAGAGGACACTTCAACAATTTCAGCAGCTGGATTTCAGCAGCTGGGTTAGTCTTTTTAAATGGATTACTGCGATTTAAACATCGGCACGTTGCTTTAACATCGCTACGTGTGAATAATGTTCCCAAGACAGCAAAATCTGGACATGGGACATGGAGAGAATGAGATGAGATGATGGCAGAGTGAAAGTTAGAAACAGAAAAACAAGCATTACCTCACACAAGGGACCCAGAATTTGCCACACCTACAGCCAGAAGAACAGACATAGAAAAAAAGCAGAGAAAACACAGACAAAGAGAGGAAGAGAGAACACAGGTTAAAGAGGAGTAAAGCTGGCAAAAAAGCTGAAGTCAAGAGCATGCACTTCCCACTCGCACATGCACACAGCTCTTCATGTAAAGTAGTGCAAGAGGTTAAGCATCAGTGGTTAATGGGGAAGCGGACGAAGAAGCACAAGTACAACGAAAGTACATAAACAAACAAGACAACATGTACTGTCGGGGTCAAGCAAAAACCTTATATCTCCAAAATAGCTATTTACAGAAGAAGGAAAAACTTCTTAGCTTTCAATAGAAGTCAATATAAAACATATTACCTGGTCAGTATTTCTATTGGTCCATTCACCATGTCTTACGTCATGTCATGTCCAACTTTATTTCTTTTTTTTGTCTCTGTCTTTTACTAATTACTAATTATGTAAAGCTGCTTTGTGACAACAGCAGTTGTAAAAAGCACTATACTAATAAATCTGACTTGACTTGACCATGAAATTCTGACACAATGTAAAAAAACAACAACAACAACTTCCAGATTCAAATTGTGTCAAAAATTAAATAATAAAAGTATCTAAAATATATACTTCAGGCTAGAAGGTTTTCGCATGACAGCGACAATATGCTCACACAGATCATAGCATATCAAAGCAGCCTTTACATGCAGAGCAAGCATGCAAGCAAGTGAGCAGGCAATGCTGCCCCCTTGTGGCATTATAATCTTAGTGCATGCCCTGTCTGGAAGTAAAATGCATACAGAGGTGGTGTGATTTTCCAAAAACAGCAGGTTCTGTATTTCAATACTTTCAAGATCAGTTTCCAGTTCTTGGATGATGCCAGTTAAAAACCACCGAAAAGTCAAAGATGTACTTACCAGTTCATGCTGCTCCTGCATCTGGCTAATCTTCTTGGTGTACTTCTGGTCCACCTGTTTGAGTTCAGCTACCACCCCCTCACAGCGTTCACTCAGGGCTTTCTTATCATCGATTAGCTAGAAGCAGGAAGCACAGGATAATGAGATGCAAATATATTTTAAAGTCAAGGCTTTAATTAAACCTAACAGGATAGTTTTTAATGTTCTGAGCAGCACAATTGACAGGTTTTAATTAGGTATTAACTAGTCTAGAAATGTGTAAACTACTACACAGATTAATAACACTACATAGCACCTTTATATGAAACTACATGAGGTTGGCTTTAGGATGTGGTCTTTAAACACTCTTGTTATTAGATTTCAGCAGGGATATTGTTTTCTTTGAGAGGAAGTGTGCGTACCTGGTCTATGAAAGCCAGGTGTCTTTGTATTGTGGCCTCATACTGTTGTTTCTGCAGCTGGAAGTTGTGGTTGAGTTCCTTCTCCGTCTCCTTCACGTGATGGAGAGTCAGTTCTCTCTGCTGAGCCTGCCATTCAGATCACCATGTTTCATTTACGATAGTACAATTAAAAACAACCATATATTGGTATTTACTTCCAGCGAAAAGGTGTGTGGCATGTGCGAGTATGAGTTTTTACCAGAGCAGTCTGTAGCATGTTGACGGTTCGCCTCTTCTCCTCCAGCTCCAATTTGATTCTCATCATGGAGCTGGTGACCTCCGCAGCAGTAGCTGAAGCGTGGTCCACCCCAGCCAGTTCTTCCTCAGAAAGCAGCAACTTTACAGACACAAACACACAAGCATCCTTTTAGAAATAAAAAATATGTTTAATGTCTCCTTAAAAAATAAAAGTAATTCCTTAGTAATTTATTAGGACTTATTATTCATGAATTAGCACAAACTTACTACATAGGTAATGTACTTATGAAGTGTGGATTCTCACACAGGACCTTAAGATTGAAACTGCCCATATGCTACATTGTTCCTGTATTATATATATACAGTCATGCCCGAAAGTATTCATACCCCTGTCAAAGTTTGACTTAAATTTACTTTTATTTAACCAGAAATTATATTTTTGCCTGGAAATGACACAGGCATCTCCCAGGAGATAACACGATGATGTACAAGAGGCATCATTGTGGGAAAAAATATTTCTCCGCTTTTATACACATTTGAACAAAAAGTGGCATGTCCAAAATTATTCATACCCTTCTCAATAATTAATAGAAAAGCCTTTATTGGCTATTACAGCAATCAAACGCTTCCTGTAATTGCTGACCAGCTTTTTGCATGTCTCCACTGGTATTTTTGCCCATTCATCTTTAGTGATGAGCTCCAACTCTTTGAGGTTCGAGGGTCTCCTTGCCATCACCCTGATCTTTAGCTCCCTCCACAGATTCTCAATTGGATTCAAGTCAGGACTCTGGCTGGGCCACTGCAAAACATTAATGTTTTTGTCTGCTAACCATTTCTTCACCACTTTGGCTGTGTGTTTTGGGTCGTTGTCGTGCTGAAATGTCCACCGGTTCCCAAGGCCAAGTTTCTCTGCAGACTGCCTGATGTTGTTGTTGAGAATCTTGATGTATTGCTCTTTTTTCATGGTGCCATTTACTGCGATCAAGTTCCCTGGTCCATTGGCTGAAAAACACCCCCAAAACATTAGGTTCCCACCACCATGTTTGACAGTGGGGATGGTGTTCTTAGGGTTGAAGGCTTCTCCTTTTTTACGCCAAATGGTGCACACATCATTGTGGCCAAACAATTCAATTTTTGTTTCATCTGACCATAAAACAGAACACCAGAAGTCTTCTTCTTTGTCCAGATGAGCATTTGCAAAGGTCAAGCGGGCTTTTGTGTGCCTTTTCTGGAGAAGTGGTGTCCTCCTTGGCCTGCGTCCGTGGAACCCAGCAGTGTGCAGTGTCCGTTGAACTGTCTGCCTTGAGATGTCGCCACCAGCAGAGTCCAGATTCACCAGGATGGACTTGGTGGTGATCCTTGGATTTTTCTTCACCTCTCTCACTATTCTCCTGGCCAGCACAGGTGTCACTTTTGGCTTCCGACCACATCTTCTGAGATTTTCCACAGTGCGGAACTTCTTGTATTTTTTAATAATACTTTGCACTGTAGCCACTGGAACTTGAAAACATTTTGATATGGCTTTATAGCCCTTTCCTGACTTGTGAGCGGCCACAATGCACAGCCGCAGGTCCTTAGTGAGCTCCTTTGTCTTAGCCATGACTGTCCACAAACCAACTGCAGAGAGCTGCTGGTTTTCTCCTGTTGAGTTGATTAAAACAGCTGTTCCCAATAAATCAGGGTAATTAGGATGCTTTAAAACAGCTTGGACTATTTGGAATGGTATAGAACTTTGGATTTTCCCATATACTGTGACAGTTTTCAAAGGGTATGAATAATTTTGGACATGCCACTTTTTGTTCAAATGTGTATAAAAGCTGAGAAATACTTTTTCCCACAATGATGCCTCTTGTACATCATCGTGTTATCTCCTGGGAGATGCCTGTGTCGTTTCAAGGCAAAAATATAACTTCTGGTAAAATAAAAGTAAATTTAAGTCAAACTTTGCCAGGGGTATGAATACTTTCGGGCATGACTGTATATATATATATATATATATATATATATATATATATATATATATATATATATATATATACACATACAAGCTCGACTTACAATGTTTGATTGGCTTTAAAAATTGAAAAATGATTGTAGATAATTTTTACACGATCATTTTCCAAACACTCATCCCTTAGAATTAAACAGGATGTTTGTTACTGTACCTTTAAGATGTATATAAGATAAATGAGCTCTGTTCTGATAGGCTGCCACATAATATGCCTTACTAAAAAAAAAGTGCTGGGGTGGGGTTAAACTGTGGTAAGCTAAATATCAATTGGTTCACTTCAGTTTCCATGTCTTCAGTTTACAAATATACACATTATTTCTTTATTTTGATAAAGCATTAAAACAACACATCATTTTTCACATCAGTGTCCCTTGAAGGAATAGAGGACAACTGTCCAACAAATAAAATAATATAGCTTAAGCCATGAGTCTTTGCTGAAGGTAGGAAGTGAATCTGCAGTACCTCTCTGTGTGACCCGGATGTGACTGAGCGTGGTCTCTCCTGCTCTGACTTCTCCATCTCATCCAGGAAGCTCATGATGCTTTGCAGCTTGGCCTCGGACAGGAGGGCGCCCTCATCTGGCAAGGCAGGGGTCTGACTCAACTGCCCGTGGCGCTCCACATTATCTGTGGTTAAGGAGTTAGAGGTACCATCCTAGGAGAGCAAGGAGAGAGCGGAGCTAGTACAACCAGACCATTTAAGATTTAGAAGAGGATGACAAAGAAATCCTTGGTCTTTCCTCAAGCCAATCCCAAGAACACTGGATCTGCACTTCTAATTCTAATCTGGAAAATTAGATCAATCACTATCACTTGGTTACAGAAGTCATTCCTGTTAGTAGCCAGTACTAAGGCAGACTCACTTCATCGATCCAGGCATATTTGTCCTTCCTGTAGCTCTTGGCCTCTGACAGTACCCCTGGTTCCTCCTCCAGGAGCTTGAGGGAGTCCAGCAGGTCGTTGAGGGTGGTTTTAGAATGAGCTCTGCTGGATAGCACGCCCTGTCTCTGGTCCTCAACACTAACAGACCTCTGCAGAATCTCCTGTGCCAAAAAAATCAATCCTGATTAGCATGCTTATTCAGTTAACAGAAATCTAGGGCTGCTTAATATGTAGGAGAGTTGTCTTGGATTCCTAAGGTCTGCATGGAGAGCATAGCAGAAAGTGATGTTTTTACATCTCAATTTAGGACCAGCACAACAAAGTGACAAAAACGAAACAGTAAGACGTGACCTGACAGGAAATACCTGAGAACACTGAGAACCTCTTCGTGTTGACACTGCGGGTGATACTGCCCTCAGGTTAGCAGCATCTTCCAGCTCACTCGCCAAATTCACATTAGAATCTGTGCACAGACGCGTAGAACAAGGAGAGTTAGTTAAAGGTGAGTCAGGCAATCATTAGATAAGCATTTTTTATTTTCGGTTTAGTGTGTACTCAAAACCACAGACTAGACAAACCACAAATTATCAAAATGTGCCCATGTTATTATTTATCTTCTATGCAGAGGGCCTATTTTCCAGCTGATGAATACAGAAGCAGAAAAGCCCTATTCAGTGGGGTAATGTAATTATTATGGGTGTATCTTAGTGATCCTTCTGGAGCATTTTGTCTGCTATAGAACAATTCATGAATATAATAATTTCAGGCTATATTAATCCTGAGGTAATATTAATCCATGTCAGTCAGTATTCCATCACATCCTGTGGAAATCTTACTGTTTTACAAACACAGCACCTCAAGTGTTGTATGAATGGAGTTGTGCTTATGACAGCTATAGTTATCTATCCTACATTCTCAGAAATTAAGGTACTAAACAGGCATATGGATTAATTTGGTGTGGTAGTGATGCGTAAATCCAAGAGCCAGCGCCATCTCTGTTATTTATATAGAGAGGTCTCATCCCATGTGAATCGTTTATTAACATTACAAACGTCCTGTGGTGAAACTACATTACCCCAATGTGTAATCCCATTCACATATGACTAAAGACAGATAAGGGTCCTGCAGAACTTCAGATACCTGTGTTCTTGGCCTTGGCGGCTATAGGAGAGGTGGGTAAACTCTGAGTGAGCTTTTTACGGCCCACCTTCCCAGCATGCTGTAGGGCTTCAAGCTCTTCCTCCGCTGTTTGTTGTACCTCTGCTGCCCGCTGGGCCCTTTTCTGCTGCAGCTCCTACACAAACAACTATAACTGTCATGGACTTACTTGTAAAACCATCATCATAAACATAAACAAGCACAAAAGAACTAGAATTTGACACTTCTACCACTTGTGTAAAAAAAAAATAAATAAATCAACGCAATTCTAAACATTACATTAATAAATTAACACTGTCCATATGGACCTTACAAAGCATGGTCTATACATCTGGTAAAGAAACAGGAGGACCTGGCCTAGGTCCAGTCAGTAGAGTGGGCAAAATCCTTTAAGCAAAATATGCTAAATGGTCAAATGTAATTAAATCATTAAATAATAAAATCAGATACATGATTTCTGCCTGGTGGATTATCTGTGCACTGCCTGCCCCATATATAAAGTGTTATTTCATTTCATTTTGAAACTATTGGCCAGAAGGTCAAACAAACACTCAGGATCCAGTGGCAGGATCCAGACATACCCGAATAGCAGTGAGCCGGGCCAGACGAGCCTTTTCCTCCCTGATGCGTTTCCTGTCCTCTTCTTTTTTCTTCTGTGATCCCAGTGCCTTGTCTTCCTCCTGACGTTGCTCCCTTTCCTGTGCGATTACATTATGTGACTCATTTGAAATGCAGATCCACAACAATTTCAGGAGAAACACAAGCAGTAACAGGATTGTTTGATTAATAATGACAAAATTGTGATTATGAGGTTTAAGCATCATGATTTGCTACCAACTTACATGAAAAACCTTGTATGTTTGTCAAACAATTCCTTAAATGGCTGGCGATTTAAAAAGACACCACAAGATAATCAAGTGTTAAAAGTTGTTGCATACCTTTTTTTTGGACATGAGCATCTGCTTGAGGGCAGCCCCATTATTTCTCCTCCTGTTGGCATGGTGACGGAACCAGCGCTGGATGGTGACTGCTGCATGGCTGACCTGCTGGATATACCTGTTAACAGAACAAACATGTTAGGCTTGAAAATGCAAACTCGTTACTGGAGGAAATTTGTAATTAGGTGGACTAAATACCTGTAAAATTAACAAAAGAAGTGATTCAAATATTTAAAGATAAAAAAAAAATCATATGAATAGTCATTCAGACAGCACCACAGCATTTCACTTCAGCTTTACATAATCGTACCTAAAGAGACAATGAAGAACAATGCTCTGGATGCAGTGTAGTGCTAAAACAGGCAGGACTTACTTCTCTGCCTCCTCCTCAGTAACCTCTCGCCTGCCAGCGCTGTGAGGGCTGCGAGGGCTGCGGGGGCTGCGGGGGCTGCGGGGAGCGTTGTTGTTGGAGCTGGATGAGGCTGAGGAGAAGTTCTTCTGTGACTTTGTGAGGGAGCCGCTCTCTAGAGTTCCCTCATCATTCGCTGTGGCCTTGATGATGTTGCTGATGTGAACACACAAAAGAAAGAACAATGTGAGGCTTGTTGGGTCAGAGCTACAGCACCACCTGCTGGATATAATTTTAGTTGGGCTAATTCAACTGTTTAAACTGGAACCATACACTATATGTCCAAATGTTTGTGACACCTCTTCAGATTCTTTAATCCCCTGGATAATGAGAAGGTCCCAATACTTTTGTCCATGTAGTGTAGGTACCCATTCCACTAACACTAATAACTAAATAATAATAAAGTGTCCATACTTGAAGCAGGGTTTCTGGTTGGAGCTCTTGGGTGTGAGGGGCTTATCCGAGTGGTTGTTGTGCAGGATGGTAGTCACTGAGTTACCCATTGCTCCTTTATTGCTCCTGAAGGTAAAATATGACACTCATGATTAACTCAAACTAAACAGTGCGAGTACAGTGCAGTACTTGTGCTAACACAGCATGTAAACCAACATAACCAACATGACAATGTTTACTGTTATCAAGAAAGACTACAGCACAATGTGTCAACATATGGTCATCTGAGCATCTTGTGGAAATCTTCAGTGGACTAACCAAACAACACATTACGAAGAGAGGATAAGGATTAAATTCTTATTTAATGAACTGACAGGCAAGAAACCCACAGCACCAAGAAAATGTCGCTGTAGAAACAGGAAGAGTCAATGAACAGCTCACAGCTCTGTCAGTTAGTGGCTGCCCACCTGTTGTTAGCAGTAAAGTTGGCAGCCAGTGAGACTCCGGAATCCCTCTTCTTTTGGCCAGTGGGGGAATCCATACTGCAGGTACTGCGTGAGCTGGAGGGCAGGGGGAACGCTCTTGGCTGGTCGTCCTGAAACACAGAGATACACACCGCGCACACACACACACACACACACACACACACACACATTTACATATGACCATAACTATACAGTCTTATCTCAGATTACCTCAGAGTTCCAACTTGGCATCTGGCTCAACAGGTTTCTCACCAATCAAAAAGCAACGGTAGACTGCCACTTTTCTTAACTGCCGTTAGCTTCTGTACTTAGTCCAGTAGCCATTATGAGGATAGAGTATTATATATATATATATGAGTTTGGCGTTTTAAAGCTGATTGATGATAACTATCTATCAAAGACCCACAGTCTATGGTGGGTGGACTAGTACCAGTATATTCCATGTTGTGCGGTCTGGAGAGGCCTTTGTGAGACTGGCCAGCTTTCGCCTCCCATCTGTGCTGCTGTCAAACAGAGCCATGAAGTCCTCAGTGTGGCCCTCACTGAAAGAGAGAGAGAAAGAGAGAGAGAGAGAGCAAGAGAGACAGAGAAAGTGATAAAATGGTCACACATTGGACAAAGTCAGCAACCTAAAAAGGTGAGATATTACAGATATTAACATGCTGTATGAATTAAATGTTGCTTATTATTATTATTAATTGACGATATTGACACCACATCACAATATACCAGTTTAGACAATACAAGTAAAGTGAAGAACATTGTTACAGTGGCACCAGTCGATGGGTGGGATATATGCAGAAAGTGAACAGCCAGTTCTTGAGGGTGGTGGTTAAAAGCAGGAAAAATGGCCAAGCGTAAGAATCTGAGCCACTTTGACAGGAGCTGATGGCTAGTCGACTGGGTCAGAACATCTCCAAAACATCAGACAGGTCCTTTGAGGTGCTCCTGGTATGCAGTGGACAGTACAGACTAAACAAGCTCCAAGAAAGACAACTGGTCAACCAGTGACAGGGTCATGGGCACTTCATGTCTAGCCTGATCACACAGTAGTAATGCTGTTAATGCTAACTATGTCTTGTGGAGTCCATGACCTGATGGGTCGGAGCTGTTTTGGAGGCCCCGCACAATATTGATACTGATCGGTGTATTGCCCAGCCTTGAGTACGATGTGTCCTGAACACAGGATAAGACCATGACAGTTTATTATGCAAAACTGCAGGACGCCCCCACAACCTTTTGTAGACATTATGGTCTTCAGTATGAATTAGCAGTGCAAGAACAGGGAGAGAAGCATGAAGAATTTCTCTTCTGGTGACAGCTTCATGACGACAGCTGCTTTAGGCCCTTTGCTTAGGAATGTGATGTAACAGAAGCCTTTTAAAGGGCCAGTCGTCTCTTTAAAAAACAGAGAATGCACCCAGGCATATGGTCACCGCATCCAACCCGGACATTCACATTCACATGCCACCGAACATCCAGCATGGCCAACCAGGCAGATGCCTGACCCACACCATCAGCATCTGCCCTGCAGACTTATGTGTGTCGGAGTATGTTCGGCTGGGGGTGGGGGTGTAGACAGGGGAACACCCGTCGCCAGCTGGCCCAATGAAAAATAGGCCCAGCACTGATATAAAGCGTGCATTCCTTCAGGAGGTCAGAGAAAGACAGTTATTGAAGAGCAGAAAGAGGTGGGGGCAGTGTTAGGTCAGTCTTCATTCAAACGCTCCACGGCATCTCAGGAGGCTGGGCAAGGGGAGGGAGACGGCAGCTGCCGGACAATAGGCTCCCAGTGTGTGCACACTTCTCCTTTCACTGCGGCCTCATTTGACAGAAACCCGAGAGGATTCCCCTCTCTCTCTCTCTCTCTCTCTCTTTCTCTCTCTCTCTCCCCCTCACGCTCGGGACAAAGCAGCCCCCGTTGCCCTCCTCTTTATCAGGCAGCAGTCGCCAGCTCACAATAGCCATTGTCTCCTAGAACTAGTAGAGAAGGGGAGGGGAAAAAAAAGCCTCCCAAACCCCAGCTGTTGCTCCCCTTTCTAGCACAAACCCCCCCAAAGCCCCTCCAAAGCTGAGGAGCTATCACCCAAGCATGACACTCACTGCCTGTGGCTAGAAGCGCTCAAGCCAGACAGATAGACAGCGTGCAGGGGCGCGTTTCAGATTGTCCACGATAATGAAAAAATGTTTGATATTTTGTTAGGTAACCGAGACTTTGCCCGAGAACATTTTATGCTACTGAGAAGTAGATCAGTTCAACTGCTGCAACTTCCATCTGTAGATCTAGACTTAGGATTGTCATGATCCTAGGGCTGCGCATTGGCATTAAGCCTCATGTCATATCACAACATTTCATGCATAACAGTGGGATCTAAAATCAGAGTACACCACTGATGTCTAGTTTAAACACGACACAAAATGAACCACTGTCTGCCATCATTTTCTTTAACCGATATTGTGTTTTTGAGAATTGATTCAGTACTGCAAAACATAATATTGCAGTACTTTGATATATCAACTTTTTTTTCTTGCACCTCTATATGATACCAGAGCTTGATTTAGATACTGATACCATTACAATGTGTTTTTACATTAATTAGATTATTGTTTGTTAGAAATTCATGTATTCAGAAATCTCATGTATCTTTTATTTAGGGTCAGCGCAAATGGTGGCGCGAAGTTGAGTCTGCTAGGTAACATGAGGCACGCGTGTTTTAGGGGTGTGTTCAGTTCGGCAGGTGTATTGTGGGGGTTGGTGTGGCGCAACAGGTAACATCACTACCTGCCAGTGAGCTACCACACCATGTGGGAGACCAGGGTTCGATTCCTGGTCTGGGTGACTATGCTGCGCTACACCAATAAGAGTCCTTGGACAAGACTCCTAACACTGCATTGGCCCATCTCTGTAATACGAGTAACCTTGTAAGTCACTCTGTATAAGAGCGTCTGCTAAATGCTATAAATGCAAATGCAAATGTAGTGGATGATCTCTAGTCGTTTAGTGTGTGAAAGACATTTTAGTAAAAATCAGAAAAAAGCATTAATTAACATTCATTTAACCTTAATTCATATTTTACTCAGCATCAATATGAATCTCTTATGTTATTTAGATAAAGATCTAAAAGTTTGGAAACTTAACAGTATTCAAAATTTGGACCATAAAATAAAGTATCGAACTTGTTGATAACTTATGAATAATTTGTGCAACTCACAAATCAACAGCCAGAGTTAGTCTCTGCTTGCTGCTTTCTCTCTTCCTTCTAAGAAAATCCAGCTTGAGTCGTTAGTAAGCGGTTCACAATTCTAGTCCTTGGAACTCTCTGGCCTTCACTCTTAAAAATAGATGTGCCAGAGAGTTATTTGGAGCGATGGCATAGAAATGGTTTCAGTTCTGTAAGGACCCTTTCAGTGGATGGTGCTTTAAAGAACCATGATTTTAAGCTAGATGTGAGGATGAAGGACATTTTAAAATGCCTCCATATAAAGTAATGGTTGTATATCACTTTTAGACATTTCCCAGAACTCCCAGAACATTTCCTGACTCAATGATACCCAATTATCAAGCTTTTATTGAGGCTTGATTAGGTGTGCTGTAGAAGCAAATACTTTAAACGGTGCAGGATGGTAAAACTGCTTTCACTAGGGATCCAGTGTTACTATGACTGTCACAGTTCAGGCCTGAAACTGGAAGACCCTTTAGTATATTCATTTAGGCCACTGCACTTCCTCATTTGTAGGTTTTCAGTTTGCCATTTTTTGGGTATTATATCCCTCTCAAAATTTGCTATAATAGCTGTGAAAGAAGAAAAGCTAAAAAGAAAGCAAGCAATGTTTTCTACCTGGGGCTAACGTTGGCCTGCTGGTTCACCTGTGTGGTGCTGTTGGACCGCCGCAGGTTCTTAATGGCACGTGAACTCCCAAATCCAGCATCGACCTGCCAACAACACAAAGTAACAGCACTGTGATTAAAGACTGTGTTGTGATGACATGCTTTAAACTTCCCAAATGCCTGCTGGAATTCAGGCAATATTATATTCTACATGGCTCAATCCTGCTTGCCTGTTTAACAAATATGACAGCACGGTGCCACCTAAACACCAGCTACAGAAATCACAACACTCCTGAGACCTTTAACCACATTATCTATACCACACAGTACACCAACAATAAATAAATGATGCCATACAACTTTTAGATCCCTACTTATTCTTATTCTTTCTACTTATACATATTTTTATTATATATATTTAAAGAAAGACATTGTGCTTTTAATACAAGGCTCTACGTTAGAAACATTACTTTACATGATATTCTCAACAGGTAGCAGAAACTAAAGAAATTACTATTTATCTACACCTAAACTGAAGCAGTTAATATGCTTATATACTGAATATAACATATAATAACATACTGATTCAGTCAGTGTAATCGGCCAGCCCTAAGCATATGGCTGCATGTGTCATTAGGCAAGTTTATCATGCAAAACTGCGGCATACATTCTCCCAGTAGCACACAATTCATAGAAATAAAGCCAAAATAATGAATTTAGTCCCTAACAAGCAACCACACTAAATGTGATCCTCTATGTGTAACTTTAAGAAGCAATGACTTGTTGACTCACCAGTGTGTTGCGCTTGCCACGGCCATCTCCAGCCACAGACACAGATATGGAGCGGGAGAAGTGCTTCCCTGGTGATGCGCTGCTGGGTCTGCGGCCCATGGAGAGTTGGGACCCGCTCAAGCTTAGGTCCAGAGCGTCACTGGCCCTTCCGGACTGGATGGACGTGGGACTGCGAGTAGTGTGCATCCTCCCTCAGCCTGCACAACACAGGAGACTGTTGTAAGCCATGTAAAGGAATATATTAAGAGAGAACAATCAGTGGTAAAACATTTGACCTAAAAGACAGTTGAAAAGCGAATGTATGTGAATGCATTTAATCTTCCTAGTGAACCAATTCACAGGTGTAGCTGTGTACAGTGTGTGGCTTCCCAAAGCAGAGACCTGTTTCCTTCATGGCTAAACACCATAAAGGTGATGTACTGTTCGCAAATTGTTTCATTAGGGTTATTGGGTAGTCATTTCTAGAAGGGCCATTCAAGTAGCTTGAATTCGTGTCTATTAACACTAGCTTTGGGTATTCTGAGTGAGTAATCAAGAACTGTGAGGATTTTATTTTAATGAATGGTCTTCTGCAATGTTGTAGGATGTAATCAATCACCCAAAACCAAATTAACTTAGTGAGAAGAAGCTGTAGGGATACCACCAGCACCTAGAACACTTGCTATATAGTGCATTTCCATGGTCAGGGACCCAAAGCTAAAACCTTAGCCCTATTTAGACATTTATTTGTTAAGCATTGAAGAAGGCCAGAACAAAAAGACATCTGCCAAGTCATACAAGTCCAGCAGGCCGAGCCCACTGTAACGTGTGTTGTAATATCAGTTGGTTTCAGGTTGCAGTCCAGTATTGTTTCCTCACTGCCAAAAAAACGTTATATGGAGCGATGGCATTGAAGTGGTTTGATTCAAATGAAACCCTTTCATTGGATGAGTCTTTGAAGACCCATGTTTATGAGTGACATCTGAGGCTGTAGAACCTTTTAAATGTTTAAAATGTCTCCACATTAAGTACAGATTAAATACCAATTTCAGACCTTTCCCAGAAATATACATCCAAGAAGCATTTTGGAAGCTTCACATTCATGAGTGTTCCTGGTCTCAAAGCACCTAAAGTAATTACCAAGCCTTAAATGATCTGGATCACTGTGGGACTGTGGGAGGAAATACTTTAAACTGTGCAGGACAGTGCTGTCCCTCCCTCATTGTCCACAGGTAAAAGTGAACGACTTCTACATATAAAGCCACAGGTGCAACTATGTACAGTGTATGGATTGTCAAAGCAGACACTTGTTTGTTGGTAGCTAAGCCCCATTAAAGTGCATTTGAATTACATTGCGATGGTCAATTCTGGTCTTCTGCACTGCTGGGACATAATCAATCACCCAATATCATATAAACATTTTAAACATTAATTTAGCCAGGAGAAGCAGCAGGGACTCCACCAGCCCCATTACATAGTGTCTTAATCAATGGTGTTGTCTTGCCAGGGACCCCGAGCAACAACCTCAGCCCTATTTAGAGAGTCATCTGTAAAGTATTGAATAGGCCGGAGACACAAGACATGCCAAAACATACAAGTCCAGCAGACTAAGCCCACTGTAACATGTTGTAATATCAGTCGGTTTCAGTTTCCAGTCCTGTATTGTTTCCGCAGCCTCTCTGACCTGGAGGCAACTTTGCCAGGTATTGTAAGCTAACCATAAGGACGTACTGTACCTGCAACTGTAGTTTGAAAGCCTTAATAGGTGTGTTTTTATTATTTGACCCCGTTAACATTAAGGTTAGATAGTAAACAAGTAAGCAGGATACACTAAACGGACAAAAGTATTGGGACAATGCTCATTCATTGTGTTTTACAGTTGGAGTAACTGTCTCTACTGTCCGGTGAAGGCTTTCTACTCGACTCTGGAGAGAATTTGATTGCATTCAGCGACAAGATCGTTAGTGAGGTCAACATGTTGGATGACCACCACCTCACCTCCATCCCTAACTCATCAGCTCACCCCATAAGTACTGGATGGAGCAATGGGTGCAATCAGAAGTAGCTAGGATAGCTGAATGTATTCATTAGAAGGGGTGTCCACAAACATTTGGACATGCAGTGCAACATGTAGCAGTACTAGTACCACCTCTAATAGACAGCAAGCAAGCTAGATAATGTAATAATAATTGATAACCTGGCTGATGTCTGACATACAGTAACTACACAGGTACTTAACCTAACCTAGCCACCACTTTCAGCAAGTGTCGGGGTGCAAAAGGGGGTGATAATCCCCCTTGTTATTTATCTGAGATGTTAAATCAGAGATAAGGATGTAAAAGTGGGGTTTTTCTTTTATATATAGGTATAACACGAATATGCTTGCAATACACAGCTAGCAACATATCCTAGATATCCTACACAAGCTGGCTAACGTTGGGCTACAGCACAACAGGCTTCTTCGTGTGTGTAGCTTGACTCTCAACAGCAAAAACAGCACTGAATTAAGGGCATAACGCTCTAAACTTACCAAATAACTGAAGCAGACCCCCTTACATTCGTTTGTTTGTGGAGCAAATGGGATTTACATCCGTTTTCGGGTGCTGGTTCTCCGCTTTCTGGCAGCTCCGCTTCGCTCCTCCAGCGTAAACACTCCGTATCCAACATTACGGAGCAACATCATCACTTGGCAACCCGAACCACACGGAAACTCCGCCCACAGCACGCAGGGATTGGTGGTCTTAGGGCGGCCGGGGGCGTTCCCAAGGATTTGATAGGCGGAGAAAGGGCGTTCTTTTAAACAGTCAGTCGAGAGGCGTGTCGGGCAGCCGTGAACCAAAGCTTGGTTGAGGTTCAGCAGATGGCAGATGATGGATTTATAAAATTATATAAAAGCAGACAGTTTTGTGAACAATAACATAAACACTGCACTAATCATATTAATACTGTCCTACTAATACAGCTACCACCACTACTACTACTACTACTAATAATAATAATAATAATAATAATGATATTACTACTAATAATGCTATTAATAATAATATTAGTGCAGCAGTTTTTAATAAATCATACTGTACTAAGGACTAAAGAGGTTTGGATGACAGGTTTTTAGATCTCCTGCTACTGCTGCAATTTGTCTGTCAAAATATCAAGATAAATATTTTAGATCATGAAAATGTAGTTAAATATTGTGACAACCCCTATTATTAATAAGTAAAATACTACTTGTACTGCTACTGCTTGAACGTCTACAACTGAAACTACAATGAGTACTTGTACTATCACAACCACCACCACTACTACTACTACTACTACTAATAATAATATAACTACTACTACTACTACTACTAATAATAATAATAATAATAATAATAAAACTACTAATAATGCTATTAATAATAGTATTCGTGCAGCAATTGTGAATAAATAAAACTGTACTAAGGATAGGACAGGTTTTCAGATCTTCTGCTACTGCTGATTTTGTCTGTCAAAATATCACAATAAATATTTTAGATCATGAAAATGTAGTTAAATATTGTGCCAATCCTTTATTACTATTATTAATACTGTTCTACAACTACAACTGTAAACACTGTTACTTGTACTTCTACTACTACTATTACTACTTCTACTTGTACTGATACTGCTTGAACGTCTACAACTGAAACTACAATGAGTACTTGTACTATCACAACCACCACCACTACTACTACTACTACTACTACTAATAATAATAATAATATAACTAATAATAATGTTATTAATAATAGTATTAGTGCGGCAATTGTGAATAAATAATACTGCAAGGACAGCATAACAGCTACTGCTACTGCTGCATTTTGTCTGTCAAAATATCATGATTAATATTTTAGATCATGAAAATGTAGTTAATATTTTTTACCATATTGGTAACCCCTATTATTAATACTGTTCTACAACTACAACTAAATCAGAGATAAAGATGTAAAAGTGAGGTTTTTCTTTTAGGTATAACACAAATATGCTTGTATTACACAGCTAGCAATATACTCAAGCTGGCTAACGTTGGGCTACAGCAAAACAGGCGGCTTCGTAGTACAGTACTATAGTACTTATACTGCTACTTCTAATAGTGATCATTATACTATTAATGATAAACTAATAAGTTCAAAGTTTACACCTGATAGTAAAGCTATCTTAAAGTAGTATGGTTAATACGACTAATACTGCAGATGCTTCTTATAATTATACAATTCATTGCGATTATACTCGTGCTACTGCAAATAATACAACTACGAATTACATAAATAGTAATACTACTGATTAGACATGCGCAATGGTGTCGGAATCATATTGGTATTAGCAGATAAAAATCTATCAGACAAATGTTTAGATTTGAGCAGTATTTCAAGTAAACTTATATTTGATCACATATTTATTGAACCTAGAAGTGCACAAGGTTTAGATGATGTTGGACTACTGAACTAAAAATCAGCATTTATTTCATTTCACTGCATCTGTTACCTTACACTGAAAACACTGGGTATTGACTGTAGCCCACGATTCTCATATTGATGCAAACTTACTTATTTTTGTGTTGATTAATATGTAGCATTTTTTATACATGCCACCCAAAATGTAGCTGTCAATATTATGTGTAATACAAACTGTTAAAAATGTGATAATAATAAACTATTGTTAAATCTGAGCATCACAAAACCTTTTTATGTAATTCAGATTTCAGGTTTATTGCTTTGTCAAATATACAAAGATGCAATAGGGATAAGAGCAGTGGCCAGTTGTCAGTGGTCAGTTTACAGAGAGCGGTTTTAATATGAGAGCATTGGATGCAAAGACGGAATACAATTGTTTATACATTTTCTGATTATTTTTCATTTTTGTTCTATTGATTTGAGTACCAAAAGGATGTGAATCATTACTACATGCCCTACTATTATATTCTAAACAACATAGACATTAATAGGGAATGTGCAGGAATTACAGAAGTAGTTGTAATTATAGCAGAAGCAAAAATCAACAGTTAAGCACATAAAGTAAGAAAAAGAAGATAAGGTAGCCTGAACCAGGGCCTCAAAGCCTACCAACTCTACCACAATTACAGACATAAAGTCACGACCAAATTATTAACTTTGATCATAATAAAGTGCACATTATTAGAGAGGGATTGTAATTGGCATTGACAGCATTAAACACACAGAAACCAAAATTTTCACAGGAGAAACCAGAACATTGAATGTTGCTGACTATGTCAAGCACTGTTCTGGGTAGAATTCACATTCAAGCCTTTGGGAAAGTCAAAGGGAAGCAGGTGTACATGAGCTTTAACAGAAAAGCACTCAGAAGAGTTCTTAGTACTGATTTCTGTCTCATAATTCTCACTGGAATCGTTTAGAGGGGTAAAGCCACTCATGTCTTCAGCTCCACAGCAAGCCTCCAGATCTCGGCAGCTTTGCTCAGGGTGATCTCCGAAGACTGAAGGCTCTCTAGTCCAGGCAAGGCAGGGGCACCTTTTTCCTCCAAATGGCTTTCCATAGTGCTTCTGATGCTGTGAAAGGGTGGGGGGTTGGGGAATTGGGGAAAGGATCAACAGTTAGTATTGCAGCCTATTGTTTGCAGCACACGCATTCCTTTTCTCTCCCCAGCCAGCTGCCTGCTCGGGAGGTGGCTACAGCAGGCCTGGGCTGACAGATGGAAGCCTGGAGGGGTCAAAGTGTGGCTCTGTAGAGTCAAAAGGACCCTGTTCCCTAGGGGATAACTAGGTGTAGGAAGCCTTGCTGAAGCTTTGCTGTGATTGAAAGCATCCAATCTGGAAGAGAAGCTTAAATGTGCTTCTCATGTGACATAGTGCCACAATCAGAAGTCTGATTTGGATGGAGTTAAATATACATGGGATGCTAAGGGACTTTTTTTACATGTGATAATCTATTGTTTTTCACTAAGCTCAGCTCTGTTCTGATCATTTTACAGATACAGTACAGTACTGTGCAAAAGGTTTTGGCACTCCGGAATGAGTGGCAAACTTACACACAGGTGCTGCTGTTAGGGACATGCTGTGTGCGGGAGGAGGCACACTAGATGAACTAGTGAAAGTATCTAATGGAATGGAGGTAGGTGTCATAAACAGACATTTTGACGTCAAATGGGACACATTTAGTCCTGCCCAACTTAAATCTAACAGAGGAAAACTATGGAGAAAATAGTTCTCTCCACAGAAAAGGCCGACATCATTTTTTTCAGTAGATGGGGCCTGTACATTTTTTTAGTAGACAGGGGCTTTACTTTTTTTTAGTAGACAAGGGCTTTAATTGTTTTAGTAGACAGGGGCTTTCATTTGTTTTTAGTAGACGGGGCCTGTAAATTTTTTTAGTAGACGGGGGCTTTACTTTTTTTAGTAGATGGGGGCTTTCATTTTTTTTAGTAGACAGGGCCTGTACATTTTTTTAGTAGATGGGGGCTTTAATTTTTTTTTAGTAGACAGGGGCTTTCATTTTTTTAGTAGACAGAGGCTTTAATTTTTTTAGTAGACAGGGGCTTTAATTTTTTAGTAAACGGGGGGCTTTCATTTATTTTAGTAGATGAGGGCTTCCATTGATAGATAACCTTGTATATTATGTCTCATTTTTGTATCTCATTTACAGAAAATGAACTACCTTAAGGTTCTTAATGTAACCAAATGTGGTTCTCCAAAGCCACAACTCTCATAAAACCCTCGTTGGCACCATTATGGTCAAAAGTGTGTAAAGCAGGGTGTAAATAACAGTTTGTGTGTTGTTGATCCCTGTGGTTGGACCTTTCAGATTAAAAAACAGTTACTTCTCTCGCTCCTAAAGTTCTTTTAGTCTCATCTCAAATGCAAATGCCATATAAACAGCTTGGGTTCCCACATGTGGTCATATAAATACCTCAGAGGTCTCTCACCCAAATGGTGTGACGTTTTGTGCATTAGGTAGAAAGTGCTAAGAGCAAGCACCAGAGAACACATTGCTTTAACTGTGCTTTAACACAAATGAAGTAAATTAAATGTAATTATTTCATCATCAGTTCTTGCTAAAAAAAAAAAAATAAATAAAAAAAACTATTTTATTCAAGTAAAGGTTGCGAAACATTTTCAGACCATTTATATTAAGAGCACCACTGTTTTAGAGCAGGGTAAAAAGAACAGAAGGGATTCTTACTCCCACTGAGCGGAATAGCCATTCTGCGAGGTACTATCAGCCTTCAGGAGCAGGATTTCATGAAGCTCCAGGGTGAAAAGCTCAACATCAGTGACATCCAAGAAGTCCTTCACCTCTCTCTTCTCATCCACTGTCATCTTCTGTTTGTACTCATCGGAAAGTCTTGGGAAAGGCTCCTGTGGAGTGACACAGTTAATGCAAATGTTAATACAGAATTCAGATAGCTCTAGATGATTGCTGGATGTTTTCATGATAGTTTGACACTGTAACAGTGTGTGTGGGTGCCTGACACGTTTATTTTGGCAAACAATCAAGTTTACGCAATTTTCCACTTGCCCCAGATGTAGTCGACCTGCCAAGACATGCTTGGAGTCCAAAATTTGCTTATTTAGTTGTGCACTGAGACTAAAAGGCTAATTTGCTAGGAGAGCAGTAGAAGCCAAATCACCCAAAGCTTATCTGTAAACACCCACAAAGACTGCTCACACCAGGCCTTCTTGAGGGTTGCACTTTCTTATGTGGTTTAGGACCCAGTATGGTTTACTGCGATCTCCAAAACTGAAGAACAACGTTTGCACAGAATTCTGACTTCTGAATTTGAGACTCCAGCTACATGTTAAAGGTTTCTTTTTTTCGATTCACAATAAGACATAATGTGTCCTGCAACCTTCATGGATGGATGCAGTTTGAGCGGACTGTGAGAAATGTGTTGGCATGTGTTTGCGTAAAAGATTTGGGTGACTTTCGACTTCTAGCGTTTGTTAGTTAAGCGTTAAACCAAAGAAGCAGCATCTGACCCTAAACATGTCTAAACTAAACAACTACATCTGGGTTAAAGTGGAAAACTGTGTTCGCCAAACATGTGTTTTAAAAGCAATGACACCCTTTGCTTGATGCAACAATCCAGAGTCCAGACTGAAACACACACACACACACGTACAGATCCTGTCCTCATTCCAGAAGGCCTCATTTAGTCACAGCTCTTCCACCCCAACGTGAACCGCCTTTCATAGCTATACTCTAAACCCGAGGTCAAATGCCTTAAATCCACAGGCGGTGGCACACGCTTCAAACAAAGGCCTGGCACACTCTGGCCAACACTTTCCCTGGATTTACGACACACAGCTTAAGGGTCAGCAAGGGTCAGTGGTGGTGGTGGTGGGGGTGGTGGATTATTGAAAAAGTTAAATAGATGAGCAGAAGGGAGCTTTATTGGACTTTCTGGTCAGACTGAAATGCTGATGTGGCTTGAATACCAATGGAGAGATGCGTTACATCGTAATTACAATAAAACAGAAGAGAAGAGAATAAAAATGTTATTGTTTGTGGAAATGTTATTGTCCATCACTATGTTGCAGAATCTAAAATAAATAAATTGCAGAAAAGTGCACAACCCATGAAAACACACCTAAGAGCAGGCTTGGACGGAAACAGTATTTAACAATATTGACGGCATCTGAAAATGAGGCATCACGTCACATTTCTGTTCTGTGTTTATCTAGTACCAAGTAAGCCAATTTCCCCAAGTGCATTTAAGAGAGCCACAGGTTGGGGGTGCTAGTTGCGAGTTTAGCAACACTGAGTTAGACTGAAAGACAGAGCAAGGATGAACCAGGCAGCTAAAATGTGTCTGAAAACAGTCCAAAACATTCCCAAGACCATTCACTCCACCTTCTGCTCTCGGGTTTGGGGCTTTATCCTGTAGACGTGTGTGATCTGAACCTCAGTTAGCTGGAACACGGCCTGTGCTGTGATCGCTCGGCCATCTTGATCAAGCTGGAAATAACTATACTGTGCTAAGGGGACTGCACTCCACGGTGAAGGGAAGGCTTTCTACCAGATTTTGGAGAAGCACTGCTACATCCCCACCTCCCAATCTCATCCCAAAAGTATTGGATGGAGAACCACCATCATTCCAGAGAACACAGTTCCACTGCTCCACAGCTCAATGCTGGGGAATTATATACCCCTCTACTCCACGCCTGGCATTAGGCATGGTGCCAGGTGTCCTATTCTAGCAGCAATGCAGCAATGTGCGTGGGGAGCAACTTAAAGAAGCAGATGCATTCATTAGAAGGAATGTCCACAAACATTTGGCCACATAGTGTAAGCACTGAAGCAAAAGCTTTAAGCTATTCCACTTTAGCATTCCTGTCAGATCACTGTTAAACTATTGCTGTTAAGACACAAGTCAAGGTGACCCTTTTTACAGTACAGGTGTAGATGTGGTGTGGTTTCACTCACCTGTCCTTTCCTCAATTTCAGCTCACTCCTCCAGCAGGTGAGCAGCTGCCAGGTGGCTGTACTCTGATCCAGTCTGCTCTCTGCCAAGGCCTGAGGGCACACAGGAGTGAGGGATAACAACTCACTCACTGATCCTGTACTTCTACACATATATTAAGTGATCTGGTCTAGCACACATTTGCTGTAAGCTGATCACACGTGACGACAGCAGTCTCATCATTCAGTTCTAACTTTTATAATGTTGATGGTGTCAGCTTCCACTAATTGGCCTTCGTTTCGATTGGTTAAAGGGCCCATGTCACAAAATTAAATGTTTTATTTCTACCCAGAAAGTCCATGCAATCCATTAGCTATAAAGCTAATGCTATAAAAAAGCCATGAAAATCAGCCAATTCTGAATGTATTTTTACATATATTCACATATTAAAGAAACATCATGTAGCTCACTGCTATGATTCTCACCTTGGCCACGTTGCTGGAGATGTCTTGCTCCATTCTGAGAGACTTTTGAAGGTAGGACAGGAGTTGGGATTCTGGACGTCCTCCGGTTTTGCCCAGGAAACGCAAACCAATCTCCAGAACGTACACAGCGTTACACACTTCAGTGAAGGAGCGCAGCACTGTCCTCATGGAGCTGTTCACTGAACCTTTCAGTGGCACCTGTTTAGCCGAATAAGTGTTTAGATCACAAGCCAACTGCAATCAAATGACTTATATGCACGGCATATTAAATCTGTATCATAAAACATCTAAGAAATAACTATTTTGGTCCAAAGGTTGTTTAAATACATGAAAGGGGAGACAAACGTATGGTCTTCAGTGTATATATACATATATATGGCAGGTGTGTGACGGGATTCATTGATTTAGGTACAGTGCACTGAATGTCTCGTTGGATGTGGAAAAAGGAATGAGTGCATTTGGGCGTGCCAAGAGACCACAGTGTGATAGAAGCAGCTGATTCTGCAGGTGTAACGAAGCATATGGTCATACGGGTCTACCAGCAATGGCAGAAAGCCCAGGCTACAGGAAATTCTCGTCAGACCAGACAGGGACCGCTGGCGCGTTTCATGGCTTATGGATTAAAAATCGCTTCACTTCCAGGTAAGAGCTGCTTGTAGAAGTCAACGCAAGTCCTTCACCATCAACTTCTGAAAGAACACAAGCTGTGAAACACGCCGGCGGTCCCTGCCCATCAGTTTCGTCTTCCAGCCACAATTCTGATGAGAATGTCCTATAGACTGGGATCTCTGCCACTGCTGGAAGACCAGAATGACCGTACGCTTTCATGCAAATTCATCTACTCCCTTCACACTATGGTCTTTGGCACGCCCAAATGCAATCCCTCCTGTTTGCCAATCATTAACATCTGCTTTGCGTCCTATTTTCCAAACATCCAACAAGACCCTTACTGCACTGCACCCCCCCCCTTCTCACAATCTATGAATTCTGTCACATTGGCATATATACACAGTGGCATGCAAAGGACCTTCAGGAAGATTTAGCAGACTCTGGACAGTGGTGGTGCACTGTTCTACTGTGCAGCGATACCCATACATATATGGGTATGACCTTTATGGAAGACTCTTCAGAAGAAAAGGTGATAAAGGATAAAGGATAAAGGGCCCAACAGTGGCAGCTTGCCGAGCCCGGGAATCGAACCCACAACCCTGTTATCGATATCCCGGCGCTCTAACCGCTGAGCCACCACTGCCCCTTTCTGAAGACCTTTCTGGTGTCCTCACCACAGAATTCAGTGTCAGAAGTTTTAAAGTCTGATGCATTTTGGGAAGATTTGGGCATGGCGGTGAATTGATCATGCTTGGGGCGTGTGTTGAAGCCAGTGGCACTGATAACATTTCACTGGGAGGGGGAAGAATGGCTTTAATAAAGAAAAAACAGCAAATTCTGGAATCAAACATCACATTGTTAAAATATTAAATGAGAGTGCTCCAAATTTTGCATGCCACTGTATATACAGTTCCAATAGCTGTTCTCTGCAGTAGTGTCACCTGTGGTATCTTTATCCTGACATCTTTCAGGACCTCTGAGAAATCTTGATGATGCCTCTTCAAATACTTTTCAGTGTCCTGCAAATCAAATCAAATATTATTAATGATTAAAAAGGCAGTTTCTGAAATAGAGAAAAAAAAAACACAGCACATGGTACAGTGGACTGGAGAGGCTAACTGACCGCTTGGATCCGAGGCTTGCCAGCAAGAAAACGCCTGTTGAGTTGTCTCTCAATTGCTTGTACGTCATAGTCACTGGACGTTTGCTGACCCTTCACCAGAGTGTAGTTACAGTGAGCTAGCACCAAGGGAAGCAGCTCCTTCTCTGGGTGGCAGAAAGCCAGCTGAGTCTCAGACAGCACCCCCAAAGGAAGACTATAGTCACTACAGGACAAAAGTAGAACATTTACATTACAGTTACAGATTCAGAGGTAGGGGAATGTACACTATATGTCCAAATATTTGTGGATGCAATCAGCTACTTTAACTTGCACCCAAGATGTGCAAAAAATAGAATAGGAATCTCTAAAGCAGATAAACATGAACCTATTGGCATCGTGCCTAATGCTAGAAGGGTATAACGCAGAACTGTGTTCTCTGGAATGATGGTGCTCGATCCAATACTTTTGAGATTAGTTATGGGAGTTATGGGATGAGGTGGGGTGGTGATCATCCAACATCCTGACTTAACTATCACTTATGTCGCTGAAAGTAATCAAATCCTCACAGCATTCTGGTAGAAACAATGAATGAGCAGGTGTCCCAATACTTTTGTCCAAGCGTGGCATCAGTTCTCTACTACTCATTTACACAAGAACATCTTCCTCAAAATGTAATATAAGTAAAGTTGAAAAGTTAAGCTGAAGAACTCCTATCCTGACCGTTACTGACTACCACACAAACACACACACACACAAACACACACACACACACACACACACCTGTCGTCCTGGCGGCGCAGTTTTCGAGCTTCTCGAACAAGACTGTTGTGCGTTTCTGACAGCAGGTCGATAAGAGCGTAGAGACAGGAGCCTGGACCATGGCGACTCAGTGACAGATACTCTGCAGAGCTTTCCATGGTAATGTCCTTTCCACAGAGCTCAGGACTCACACCTATAGCAGGTAACACACACACACCTGTGTGAATTTGCTTACAATAGGAAGTACAATATGTTTTTTAACTAACTTACAAAAGGCATCCACACTCTATAAACTTGTTGTGAGTAGTCAGTAAAAGAGATAACAACCTTCGTGGTCAGCTCTCACCATTGTTAGATAGCTCCATTCGGAGATGGTTCCACACATGGCAGAAGGTCTTGACCCTCTGTGTCAGTGTATTCTTCTGATGACCTAATAAACATCATCAGATGAGACACAACACAGCATCTCACATTCATATACGCCTCCATATCTGACAGACGCTGCTAATCCTGCTCAATGGGCCTACCTGCAGGCATGCTGAGCAGTAGAGAAGCGATGGTCTGGTTGACTGTCTCCGGCTGAGCAGGCACAACCCTTATCAGATCAGACAACAGCGCTGCCAGGTCAGGGAGACAAGCCAGCTGCCTTATACACTGGACCTGTCTCACACACAGGGGTATGCAGAAACAAAACAGATGAGATGAGACACATCATGGACTGATATTGCAACATCATCTCATGATAAAGCTTCTTTAATTCAAGCCCACTATTATCAAACCAATACACACGTGTACAGTATAACACACTGGGTATAAGCCAATAGGTGCAGTATCTCAGGTAAGCCATTGTATTATATTAAGCATAAAATCATTTTCAGCATATCATGGATGTTGTCAGTATTTCCATGGATGTAAAAAAAGTGCATAACTAATTATAAAGTGGTTTACATACAGTGGAATACACTAAATGTCCAAATGTTTGTGGACAATGTATTCAGCTTCTTCAAGTTGCACCCATTGGTGACACAGATGTGCAAATTCTCACACACAGCTTACACAATCCCTTTAAATAAGGGATTATACTGCCAATAGAATAGGATTCCCTGAAGCAGAAGGAAAGAAAGAAAGAAAGAAAGAAAGAAAGAAGGAAAGAAAGAAGAAAAGAAAGAAGGAAAGAAAGAAAGACAGAAAGAAAGAAAGAAAAAAGAAAGAAAGAAAAATAGAAATAAAGAAGAAATAGAAAGAAAGGATGAAGAAATAGAAAGAAAGAAAGAAAGTAGAAAAGAAAAAAAGAAAGAAAAAAGAAAGAAAATAGAAAGAAAGACAGAAAGAAAGACAGAAAGAAAGAAGAAATAGAAAGAAAAAAAGAATGGAAAAATAGAAAGAAAGATAAAAAGAAAGAAGAAAAGAAAGAAAGAAAAAAGAAAGAAAAAAAGAAAGAAAGAAAGAAAGAAAGAAAGAAAAAAGAAAGAAAGAAAGAAAAATAGAAATAAAGAAGAAATAGAAAGAAAGAAAGTAGGAAAGAAAAATAGAAAGAAAGAAGAAATAGAAAGAAATAAAGAATGAAAAAATAGAAAGAAAAAAGAAAGATAAAATAGAAGAAAGAAAAAATAGAAAGAAGAGAGAAATAAATAAAGACAGAAAGGAGCCGCTGGTATTCTGTATACTGTACTCACTCTACTGATGAAGAGGGAGAGAAGGGGGACTGGGCTAACAGACTGCTTCTGGGTTATGAGCTGGGAAAGGCGTTCCACAGTTAGGGGGTCTGGAGGGGTCCAAAATGCTGAGTGTTGGCTTGGACAGTCTGAAGGGAGAGGCAGGAAAGTAGAGGGGTCTCCTTTCAGCACTGTCATCAGAGTGCTGTCAGACAGCTTTTCATCTGCTATAATGCGCTCCTGAGCTTCCCGGAGATGCTTGTCCAGATCCTGACAACAGAAGAACAGCGCACCTCAGTCAAGCAAAACTGAGCACAGCAACAAAAAGAGACAGAGATAGAGCACAGAGCTGGGTCTTTACAATGTAAGCACACAAAGTGAAGATATCTACTCTAATACATCGTGTGTTTCTCTAAACTGACCCTTATGATGGGATTGATGACAATCCTGCAGATCTCCTTCTCCCATTCCTCTCGGGTCTGTCGAGACGAAAACTGTGCTGCCCCCTGTTGGACACGAGCTGGTGTAATAAAAAGAATGAGAGACATAAATGTGCTGTATATCAATCATTACACCTCTATCAGGTAAGTGTTTATGTTGGTACGGCACTAAATGGCAGTTTATTAAGTGCTTGAATATTCCTTTAGAAATGTACATCATGGACTCTGAGTTATTATGTCAACAGTGTTTCTTCATTGCTCATTGTTATAATACACATAATCGGGGTAGTGTCATGTTATTTGCAGTCGCATGGTCACGGACCTGTGGAGAGATGTGCAGAGGCACAGAGGATGAGATGAACAGTGACGGCTGTGTCATCCCAGTTTAGATTCAGAGTTTTCCCAAGAGCTTCCATGTCTTTCTCAAGGTGATGCCACAGAAACCCATAGACATCGCTAACATTGGGGTGGATCATTGCACTAATACCCTGAAAAATATTTCAGAAGTCTTTAGGAGCATGTGCGGGCAGGAAATATGATCATTCCTTTTGTTATATGTTTTAGAGGCCTAATAATAAACTAATATAACAGGTGATTGCTGTTTGTGTCATGTCATTCTGTATTATGTACCTGGTGATTGAAAGCTGATCCCTGCAGCATAGCCAAATGCAGGCAGAGGCGCAGCACGCTGGACTGGGCCATGGTCAGATCTCTGTTTGGGGCTTCTGATCTGTTGGCAGCCTGCCCCAGAATATGGCCAGGCCTAGTCCGATCAGATGTGTTGTGAAGTGGAGTAAATCCGTCCACTGGTCTGTGGTTCTCACCGCCTATTGGCACTCCACATGTATCGCACTTTGCTAAAGCCACTGGCTTCCCACACTTAGAGAGAAAGAAAACATATATATGCTTAGTTATTATTGCATTATCTAGTCATAGTCCTTATGTCTGCTGTCATTTCAAGACTTCATCATTTCACATTTTAGGTTTTATTTCAGATTTTTTACCTAATTTGGATCATCAACTACCCAACCCATAAACATTCTCCGCCTATCACATGCAATAAATGAAGGGTGAAGGCCAACTCATGCCTCCTATGACACATGCGCAGCCAGCCAGGGCCTCTTCTTTCGAACTACCTTCAATGGGTCACTGCGTCAGTGGGCAACCAACGTGCTTGGAGAAAAACATGGTGTATCCGGCTTTTGACGCATCGACCAGCAGGTGTCGGTGCCAGCCAGCATTGCACTGGAGTGATGTGGGGAGAAAGTGCCATCTGCTCACCCTGGAGAGAGCAAGGCCAATTGTGCTTTCTTGGGGCCTATGCGATCCTATGGTCATAGAGACGTCACCTTATTCTGCTGGGCCACTCAGGGCCCTCAAATTGAAATGTACTTTCTTTTTTTCTCCCCAATTTAGATCACCATTTACCCAACATGTACATATTCTCTCCCTCCCCCACCATCACATGCAACGCCCCCGGCACTAATGAGGGCGCGACCAACACACGCCCCCTCCGAACTGCTGCTGATGCGACATCACCAGGCAATAAACGTGTCTGGAGGGAAGTGGCGTATACCCAGTAAACAGTGACAATATGTACTGTTTTGCACTTTCATTAAAAAGGAAAAAAGGACAATGTACAGTGATTAAATGTGATGAAATGCAGCTTACCTCTCCAACCAAACATGGATGACCATTTCTACATACTGCAAACAAAAAATAATAACAAATTCAGTGGGAACAAAATTGTCAATTTCATGAAGCTAACAGAGCTCACAGTCCTTCAGACTATATTTCCCTTTAATAAACTTACAGTACATCTTCAGATTTGTTTCATTTAGCCACTTGCGGACAACGCTAGTGTTGTCATCTGGCATGGTTGGCAGGAAGGCCTCCTGAGACACAAAAAAACAGATTAGGGTTTTATTATCACATTATTATCACATTATTTCAGCATTAACTAAATATGTGTACCAGTCAAAACCTTCAATCAGAAATTAGAAGTTAATCCTGATGTTTAATTATAACAATAATCTTTATTCAGGTCATTTCAGGTTTACCGTCATGGTTTGTGGCCTAGTGGCAATGAGATGGAGAGGGTGCAGCAATCTGCTTCCACTGTGGAACACAGCATTGGCATGAACCACAAGCTCCAGAAGGAGGCGCTTCTCAGCAGATTCACGTGCCCTGCTGTACAACTGAGACACCAGATTTACAGGCTGGTTGGATAAGAGGCTGGTGCAGAGATCTCTGAGATGCCCTACTGTGTTCCTTCTGACAAGATCTTTCAGGATATCTAGCTTCTGTAGAGTAAAATGGGAAAAATATTTTTATTGTTATTATTATTAATAGCAGTGGTATTATTATTATTATTCATATTAATAATATTAATAATAATAATAATAATAATAGTTGTAGTAGATGTAGTAATAGTAGTAATAACAACAACAACAATCATAATAATAATAATAATAATAATAATAATAGTAGCTGTAGTAAACTACTGTCATTTGAATTATTCCTCACTAAAAACAAAAAGTGCAGATTCTAGATTTTTTTAATATAGACAACGTGTTCTTCCAGCGACCCCCACAAATACTGCCCCCCCTGGTAAACATGAGCAAACCTGGCTGCTCTTTAAGTATGAGCATGAGAGTTACTACTACTTACCTGAGCTCCAGGGTGAATGGCAGAGTCAGGTGAGAACAGGCGACAGGTGACCCGCCTGAACAAGGCCAGGGATAGGAGAACACTACTTCCTGAACTAGCGTTGGCCATGTCCTGGAAAACAACACAGACAGGCACACTTACACATGTCTACCTGAAAACATGCTATTGTCATTTAAAAAGCTAGTGTTAACTACATAAAAGATAAAGGAAAGAAAACGGAAACGTTAAATGTATCAGACTTAATATTTTGCATCAAACATGGAGATTATGGCCATTTTTTACAGTAAGAAGCAAGATGTCCCAATATCACTGCTCACGGGTCACAGAACAGCCAAGTTTGGTGTTCTTTATGCAACAGTAGATAACAACTCTGACCTGCAGGGTATTGTGAAGCGCGTCTGTGCTGGAATCCAGTAACACTTGAGCCACTCCGTTTCTCAGGCACTGATACAGCGGACCACAGCACAGGAACCGATCCACCTCTGCAGGAACCAGCCTCTTAAAATAAGAAAAACATAACAGTGATGCATCGGCATACAATGAGGAGTGTTAACCTTTAGAAGTCAATGGCAATTCAAAAAGGAATTAAAAGGGAAGTAATGGTAATGAAAGTAGTACTTTTAACAATGCCACATGTATGTTTTAAGTAGGAGACATTCTAAGCTTGTGTTATGCTCCCTTTACGTTTTTCTGTGTTTCTGACTTGGTTGCCATTAAAACAAACTAAGGAAAAGTCAGAAACACAGTTTCAAATCTAATAAATTAGTGTGAATCTAATGTAAATGTAATGGATTATGTACCTTACTATGGAATTAATTATTTACCCACAAATTTACAACAGTAATGACAAGACTGTGAAGGATGTTAACAATTAATTGATTGATTGATTACTGCAAGTACGCTCCTGGTGGGTGTAATGGAAAACTGTACAGTGGCTGAGAAAAAACAGCTTGGACCAGACTGTAGTGCTGGTACCTGAAGTCGTAGGAGTTCAGTGGGGAAGACCCACGCATAAGGGGTGCTGTTCATCAGAGCCTGCACACAGTCAATGCCAGCCTGCCTGTTCAGCGCTCTCAGCACATACACTCTGTACCAGTCGTTCCCACTGTATTCACACACTGCCTTCACCTGCTCTAACAGCTTCTGTTCCCACAAGGAACATCCACCTGAAAGACACACAATAGTCACTTTGGCAACATTAACAAAAATACAAACAATAAGATGTCAATATATAAATGACAATGTCAATAATAATGTATGTCAATGTGTGTATATGTATATATATATATATATATATATATATATATATATATATATATATATATATATATATATATATATATACGAAAAATTAAGAGACCACCCTACATTATAAGTTTCTCATTTGCGTTATATTTCATAAACCATGGACAACATTTTCTCTAAATTCCAAATATAAATATTGCTATATAGAGCATTTATTTGCATGAAATACAACTGCTCAAAACTAACTGCTCAAATAATGCAGAGAAATGATTATAATAATTATAATGCAAATAAGTTATTATTGAAACTTTGAACTTTGAGAGCAATCAGAAATCACTGTGATGAAATAACCACAGCCTTCCTGTCATGGCAGGCTCTCAACTAGTTTTTAACATTGCTGTTGGGTGACTTTATGCCATTCATAGTCTGCAAATTCAGGTAACTCAGCTTTGTTTGAAGAAAAGCCAGGACTTAATTATCTGCCATACATGTGGTCTTAATTTTTCCCAGAGCTATATATATATATATATATATACACACACATATTCCTCTAAATGTGATAAAACAGAGTACCATAGAAATTAAGGACATACTGATACCAAACATCTCCAGTCAAATTAGTAAAAATAAAATCTTTTTGGAAAAATTAAAAGATCAAATAGACAGACATCAACGTGTCCAACTGTAACACTTTACAAATCATTTCTATGGTCATGTATTTTGCTCTCCTGCACTAATTATCATTAACACATTCAAACAGCATTTATTAACAAAACCATGGTTGACAATGTGAAAAATTTCATCCAGTCATGATCAAGTCATTTTGGAGCATTTATATTGGCCAATTCATCAATAAATTTTAAATTATGTCAAAACGTGAAATGGCAGAACTAGAGATATAAGGTTTTTAGCAGGACAGTGATGATCTGCTATGGCGCTTCCATGTCTTCTGAGTTTCGCTACTAAACAGAAACTCAGTGCACCACGGTAAACCCTGAGCTACTCTGATGGCTAAATCTTGGATCAATATGCTATGAGCTCATGCAACACCAGCTCATTTAAGCTATTCAGCTGGTCTCTTCAGTTGTTTTATCCAAACTCTCACCACTCTTTTGGCCGACAGCTCTGGGAAGTATTCGTGCAGTGGTGTCCAGACACACCCTGAGGCGAGCCATGGACAGCAGAAACTCAGCTGGCTGGTGCTCTCTGGATGGGGTCTGATTGCGGGCCAACCGACCGAGAAAGCTAATGTCCTGCTGCTGAAGCTGGAACTCTCTGACCTCCAGAGTGCCACTCAGGCCCGGACAGAGCAGAGAATCCTGACCAAATACCAAGCAGAGGACAATGTTTACAATACTTAACCTGATTAGTGCTAAACTGCTAAATGTACAAATTCACTTCCAAAAATGTGACAGTAAATGACTGTAAATAAATAATGGTATTATTAATAAATAAATAAATAAATTAATAAACCGTATTACATTTATAGTATATAGTATAGTATAATGCCTCAAAAACTTGGAAGAAGATTTATTATATATATTTATCATATATATATATATATATATATATATATATATATATATATATATATATATATGTGTGTGTGTGTGTGTGTGTGTGTGTGTTTATATATATTATATATGTAAAATATATGTTAATATATTTGTAAAAATAAATAAATAAACAAACAAATATTTATTATACTGTATATAGTCATTGTCACACAAAACCCTTGTATCTCCATTTTCTAAAAAAGTTTTCACTTTTTGACACTGTGTCAACAGTTCATGATTAACGGGCTGATAGACTTTTATTGAAAGTATAGATTGTCCTTGAAAGTTTGACCTTTTCCTATAAAAATGCAATTTTGGAGATACAAGGTTTTTACAAGGTTTTTACAAGGTTTAAACAAGTAGTAGTCATAAATCTAGTGCTATCGAATGCTCAGGTTTGGAAAAGAGTTACTTACCTGGAAACAGTTGGCAAAGAGGCGATAAAGTTCTGTCCTGTCCTCTCTGTCCAAGAGCTTGTCCTCTAGGTTCTCCAGGTATGTCTGAATGTGGTCTTTTACCTGGTCAAAACTATAAACGCAATCTGTGTTTGCTTACTCTTTGTCAAACCATAAAAAGTCACAAAATTATTATTAGAAACTTTGTAGATGAAGCCTGCTGGACTGAAAATTATTGTACCTGTATTTTAATCATTCATGATAGTGTGTGTTTTGCTGATACCTGTATTGCAGTAGGAGTTTGGGCAGCACAGAACGAACCACAGGGCTCTGGTCAACACATTCCAGGAATGGAGTGAGCTCTCTGGTTTTATATACATCTCCTAGGGGACACGTACCACACCCATACACAGAAACACTTCATTGGTTTGTCCTTACCCTTCAAATCCCATCAAAATGAAGACAGAGCTCTGATTCATACCCAGTTAAATCTAGTTCTTCTTGATAAAAAAAGGACATTTCTGCTACTTTAGTATCACTTGTGTTAACCAGGTGACAGGCCAGGATAACAACCGGTCAAGGTAGCATGGTTTTCGGGCAGCCCATTAGGCCTTGCAGTATTAATAACAGCCTACAAAACCTACCCTGTGCTGAGATGAGCAGGGAGAAGAGCAGTTCCACCATGTCTTCTTGGGGGCGCTGTCCCTCGGAGAGACAGAAACGAGAGACCACCTCCAGGAAGAAGGAGTTACAGCATCTCCTTACACTTCTGTGCTCCTTTAGAGCTAATCTGAAGCACAGACACACACACACATTTATTAACTCACACACTACAGTATGGTAAAGCACAAACTAGAAGAGCTATTACTGATAAGAGTTTTTGATATTATTGACCTATTACAGATAATATGTCAGTTCTCAGAGTATAATTATTTATGAAGACTCACACGGACATCCCTCTGTTACTGTTGTTGCTTTGGATATTTAAACTACTGCATTAATGACTGTTATTATTTATAGTGCTATAATGTTAGTTATTGCTAGAGCAGCCTATTCTATTCTTTGTATTTTTAATGTATTATATCTCATACAGCATCTAGTAGGGATGACCCGGTCCAATTAAGGCATACTGTAATGGATCAGGTGTCGACTATTTTAATCCCAATCCAGTTCCGAGTCTTAGTTTTAACCACATGTCCAGATCGCCATCTGGAGTCCTTAGGGCACCATTAATAGACATTATTCCCAGCTGGCTTCAGCAGTGTGGATGTTCTCAGAAGGTAAAAAATAGAGTTGGGAGTTGGGTGGAGCTATTTTACAGTGGAACATGAAAACAGATCGTAATATCTGACCCTTTATAAAACTACCACTGAAAAGCTCTGTTTTACCAGCGGGAGAACTGGCGCTTGCCTTTCTCTGTTTATAAACCAGCACTGAAGAAAACACACACACTATAGAAAACCCTAATCTCACACAGCACATTCACCCATTATAAACCAGCTATTACACACCAGTAGACCAAAACCCACACATATCAGTCCAGAGTGTGTACCACTACACACACTCATACACACACAGGAAGTGATTAGACTGCAGTGTTGTAAAGGAGCTGGGAGCTGATTGGTCAGGGAGGAGAGTCTGGAAACTGGATTATAACATATTAAACACTATAAAACCGTGATTTTAACAAAAGTCCCGACTAAACTAAATCAATCAGTCCAGAATGTCTCATAATTGAAACTTATACTAAATATAAAGGGATTTTACTTAACAGATTAATCAGCAGCTTATCTGATCTAAACTGTGAGGCTGCATTATTCATACAAACACAAAGATCAGATCGGGGGCAAAACAACCAGATCGGGACATCCTTAGAATCTGGTCAGGGCGTTCACAATCAAGCTTTGTGGTACTTGTGCAATAACAATATCTAGTCTATTCTAGTGCAAGATCTGAGGTATTTGATATAGGATGGTTGTCTTAGATTAGGTTATACTAATAGGGAAAACATTGTGTTGGGCCCCTGAATAAAACTCACTGTATGCTGGCAGACACAGTGGCCTGGAAGCTGGGATCCAAATCTGTCCTGCATTTGGGGCAGGACTTTGCCTCCTGTGCTTTCAGGCACCTCTTCACACACTGCAGACAGAACACATGCTCACACGGCAGGACACAAGGCTCAGACAGGTCCAGTAGACACACAGGGCACTTCACACCGAAGCTGAAATAAAGATACACAATAAATTTATTTAAAAAGATAAAATTATGTCCACAATTGTCCCCTTTCCCATGTACCCATTATTTTTTAAATAATTGAGCTGGACTGTGTAGCAGAAGGGAAGATAGTACCGTAGCTCTCTGCTGATGGACTTCTCGTGGTATTCATTGAGGATGCGGATGAGCTGTTGTAGACTAGCTTTGCTCTGCAGGTCAGGACACTCCTCCATCAGCTAATGAATGAAAAAAACATGTCAGGGGCTTAAATGGTAAGCGCTTAATAGTGATAACATACTGATACTTTGTGCTGCAGGTTATCTACTAAGAACTTCAATGAAAATAATCACGGGTTCCTACAATTTAAACCCTTGTTAAGATTTTTATCGTTTTCTGTTTTAGGTCCAAATTATGACTCATTACATTGAACTGATTATGTATTTCCTTAAGAATTTTACTTATTAAGTGGATAATAAGTTTTTTTTAGTTTTTTTGTTTTTTTTTTACATAATAGAAAAGTGTTGCAACATACATCATTATCTGTAATTCCAAGATACCAATTCTTTTAAAGTAATTAGTGAGTATTGTGACTTTTAGAGGATCCGGGACTGTATGTTCTTATTACAGACACTAAAGGTTTGGTGCACCTAGTAAGCAAACTGTCTCAGTCACTTTTTACCAACTCCATTAATAAACTGCATGCAGTAAAGGTGCCATAAAGAACCACTAGGCTGGAGATGAGCATGTGATTAACCATTAAATTGGTAAAGACCCTTTACATAAACCTCTTTAACAGTCACACACATCCTCTTTTACAAACATGGCTGTTTATGGAACCAAAACAATGTTCTTCTACTGCATCACTCAAAGAAACCTTAGCATCACCTTTATTTTTAAGAGTGCACATGATTTGTGTAATCTGTGAGCAGAACTTCAGTCCCTCAGGACTTCAGGCAGTACCATCCGACTCACCCTTTGGAGCTGGCTGCAGTGTTTCACTGTCAGGGCCACCAGCTTCTCATTACTTGGATTCACTTGGGCCATGACTTGCTCAATAAAAGCAGCCATGACCAGCATCCCCTGCCATACTGACCTGAGAAGAAAAGACACAACCTATGGTAAGTACTACAGGCATGTGTTCATTTCTTAGGGTGTGTTTATACTTGTAGTTGGGTTTCCAGCTCCGGACCAAGCAATTAAACAAAAACTACAGGAAAAGGTGACGTATGACGCACATATGACAAAAGGTCCTGCATGATCCACGCAATCAAAACAAACTACTGGATCCTTGAACCTGGCTTATTAATCCATGTCATCATGAGATCAGTATTAAACCCTGATTTTGACGTACGTGCTAATTTGTTCATGGAACGATGTTCGTTAAAGCTGTAACATTTTACGTCAATGGTGGCAACTTCTGAAGCACTGTGTAGAGTGATACTGTGTGGTTTGGGACACAGCCCCGCTACACTGGAGATACATATACACAGGCCTTACTGGAAGGCAGTTCCAAAAAGAGGCGGCGGCTGATTTCACATGTTTTAGAACAGACATGTGTTAAGTTCTTACCCTCCTAGTGTATGGAGCAATGCTAGAGCTAGGGTTAATTAGCAGTACCAAATTGATGGGAAAAATGAAAAATGCATAAAAATAATAAATGAAAATAATATAAATAAAAAAATAAGCATTTTGGACAAAAAAGGTTTTTTTGGCCAGGAGTCACTTACTTTATAGCGTTGAGGTGTTTCTGAGAGCCAGGGCTGCAGAGGGAGGAATAGCTGTAACTTAATGCTCTCTGCAAACAAGGCTGCAGCAATTCAACTCTGCTAAGGAAGGATTCACACTCAGAAAACGCTGTGATTGGCTGAAGCTTAGTCTCCTCCACACAGATACCAAGAGCCAGGATGTCTTCACACTGTGACAAACCAGAATGACACAATGAAGTCTGTGCACATTTCCTTTTTCTAAAAACATATGAAAATAAGGCTGGAAATGTAAAGCACCAGAAGGGTTCCTCCATCATCGGTGTCGCTTCTGAACAGCATATCCAACATCAGTAATCCTGTCCTGCTCTCAAAGACTATCTATGATCATGAGGACTAAGAGACTTTAGTGATATTAGTGACATTCTCACCATGTCAGGGAGGTCTTTCTGAAAGGGTTGTTTGTTTAGGATGAGAGGTGCTAGACATGGCTGAAGCTGCAGGGTGTGTGACAGAGTATCCAGACGAGGGCTGTAGTGCCAGGCTGCTGCCATGATCCAAGCTGGAGAAAGGTCTGGAGTCACCCCCATGAGCTCTTGTAGAGCAGAAACACAGCCCAATACTGCCGCACTAAACACCTGCAGTAATGCACAAATACACATAAACACACACACACATGTGTAAGCGCACACACAGGAAAAGCGATGCATGCTCATAAACACAGGCTGTATTGCTATACTTGACAACTGGCTCTCATTAATGGTAATTTTAGGTCAAACTTGTAATGAGAACTCACCCTCATTTCCTCCTCAGTTTTGACTTTAAAGGAAAGGAGCACAAAATCATTAAGATATTTGTGAGCTAGCTCCGCACGCTCTCTCTCTGAGAGTTTTTCAATATAGCTGCCCAGACTGCTGCCTGTCACCGCACTCACAAACTGCTGGATTCTCTCTTTGCTGTTTTGTTCAGTACCTGAAAGAAATAAGACAGCATATTCAAGCAGCTGGGGATTGCGATTCCTGAGCCTTTCATCATCTTTTGGGTACAACGTAGTGCAATATATGACATTCAGCTGCTTCTGAGTGGTCTTTTCTTAAAGATGCCATACAATGAAAACCTGGTACAATGCATTTACCTGGGCATAGATAAAAAGCACTCTTGCCCTAGTCCAAGATGGGGGTATGAAAACATATGGTGCTTCTGGTGCATATGGAGACCATCATTCCCAGGAAGTGCATTAGTAACACTGGTGAGCAGCATATCACCACCAGACTCAGGTTCCTACGTGAACCAGGCCCTGTGACTAGGGCTTTGCCTTATGCCAGTATTCGGTGAAGTATGCCGAAACATTGTGAGAGGAAGCAAAAGCAAAAAAGCAGAAGCAAGCATGTACTCCTGCTAGGCTAAAGGCTAGCCCTAGCATTCCATGGCATCTGTATTGCAACTGACCACTTACTTAATAGTGGAAATAACAACCACTGGTTCGGATGACACTGGCGAGACATCATGGTATGGAAGATTACCCTTACCATCATTCCCCTCTGGCATCAATGGCCCGTAGGGCACCACTGTTATGTCGATGGAAGGCACTTAATGTGCGAGAAGTCCATTCTCTGTACACCTTCACTACGACCGCTCTGAAACATCCCACAAAGTCAGCCGTTTCTGAGATGCTTACACCCCTCACCCGGGACCCTATTATCATGTCCTTTTGTTTTGCACTCTGCTACAACCGACTGGTTGCTAAATCCTGCTATGTGGTATTTGTAATGTCCCAGGCTGAGTTCTTTCCAAATCAGGGGCAGTCATAATATTCTGGTGGTGGTAGCATCTTCGGGGGGATGTACTAAAACCTCAGTAGTGAAGGTGTACAGAGAATGGACTTCTCGCACATTGGTTGCCCCTCAACAGCATAAAAGTGGTGTCCCACTGGCCATTGATGCCTGACGGGAACGTAAACTCCGACCAGCGGTACAAAGCATCCGACACGTCACTGTGAACCAGATAACCTCTATAATGAACACCTTCCATCACCTAATATAGTCCATACCACGATGCCCCACTATTAGATAGGTGGTCATAATATTCTGATATGACTGTGTATTGTTATTAATCTGTTTCCAGAAATCAGTATGTCTGTCTATTCAGTCTTCACCTTGCACAAACTGAGACTCCTCCCATAGATTATGACAGTAGAGCCTGATGAGCCAGCTAAAAGGAGCCGTGCAGGAGCGCTCCTCGACTCCCAACAGCAGATTGCACTGAACATCAATGTCTTGCTCTGTGGCACTAAAGGAAAGACAAGTCACAATGTAAGCATTTCAACTCGTTAGTTAAGCGCATTCTGAAAAAACAAGATTTTAATAAAAATCCAGTTTCATCTTTTATCAGATGGTGTACCTTGAGTTCTGTGGTGGTGTCAGGTCCAGTATGTGCTGGTCACTAAAGATGTCCAGCCAGAATTGAATAAGCCCCTCACTGAGCCTTGCATCATACAGGAGGTCCAGGTTAGAGTCTCTGTCCAATACCTCTAACACTCTGGCCAGAACAGGGGTCAGAACACCCTGCAGGCAACGCCAGAGAGTGTGCCTACACACAAAACACAACACAAAAACATTAAGTGCCATGTAAACGGTACTAGAAATTGTCAGTGTGATTTTATTTTTACTGGACAGACATGTAGACCGCATGGTTTTTGTTACCAAGGTACGGGCAGTGGTGGCTCAGCAGTTAGAGCATCAGGTTATTGATGACAGAGCTGTGGGTTCGATACCTGGGCTCATCAAGCTGAGCTTGAGCAAGGTCCTTCACCCTCTCTGCTTCCGGGCGCCGCAGCAGTGGCTGCCCACCTCTCCGGGTATGTGTGCTAACTGTCGCTGTGTGTGTTTAATCACTACTGTTTATGTGTGGGGTGTGTGTGTGTGTTCACTGAACAGATGGGTAAAAAGGCGAAGGCCAATTTCCATCTGTGTCCAACATAAAACAGTGAGTTTGGTTGTCTTGTCTAATATTTAAAAATGCTTTATGTGCTGGGTGGCATGAATGTTTTAGTGCACAAGACTGAAGTTTCTCTTTTTTAAAAATCAGTCTCTTGTTAATACACAACTGACAAAAAGTACCTGTGTTGCTACAAGTAACTTCCAGCAATAACTATTATTATTATTACTACAACTATTACTACAGCTATTACTGCTACTACTACTACAGCTATTACTACTACTGCTACTATTACTACTACTAATAATAATACTAATAAGATGATGATGAGGGTGAAGACAAAAAGATAAACAAAAAGAATAAAAAAAACAATAATTTGCAGAATTCGATTTTTAAATGTTTGAAGTTACCTTACATTTAGAACTAATATAAGACTAATAGGCTACTCTTAGTCTTACTCAAGAGCTAACGCACTATGCTCATTGTTCTCCTGTGTTGACAAGGGTGAGCAGATTTATCTGCATTCTGCAGTACTGCACCTGAGAGTGCCGCCTTCTTGCAGGGCTTCTCGCTTTGCTGCTTCCTTATTCACCCAATCTCCTGAATTGGGAATCAGCTCCTCTCTTTGTGTCAAGACAACCACCAACCTCCTCAGCAGCACTTTCTGGAAACGGGCTAATGCACACACAGGATCATACAGATCATAAGCCACTGAGAGACCTAGTGCCCTGTATTTCAGAAGATAAATGACCGTTATCTCACTGAAATCAACTGACCTGCTATTTCACCTGGATCATTTCCAAGAAGGTCAAGAAGGATACTCATGCGCTTCATGCTCCTAGAGGCTTTATTAGTGGGGTCTCTCAGTAAAGAAACAGCTTTCTGAGTACAGGATTTCACCAGGGACAGACTGTGCAGGTATACAGACTTCTTTTGCTAACAACAACAAAGAAATGTATAATAATAATAATGATAATGTATCAAAATGTATAATAATAATGTTGATTATTAATCTAACAATGCATATTTAGCACATATATAATACTTTTTTAATATTTTATAATACTGGTTTACAACTTTACCCAGTGGCTTTTTGGCATGGCAGTCTCTTGATGTTCTCCAACAACTTCTACATCTACAAATACACAATATGGCAATAGCACAAGTTGAAAATCAGTAATGCTATTTAGTCCAGAATCAGACTTGGTCTCTGCATAAAATGAAAAAAAAAAAAAAAAAAAAATAGCACACTGCATGAAAACCTTTGATCTTCATTAGAATAATACTGAGAGATGGAGAGATTTGTTTATAACTAAACAAATAAAACTGAACAAAATGTTTAGAATATTGTTATTAAAATGTAATAAATGAAAATGCAGTTTTCATTTCCAAGGAAGAATGTAGGACACCCCCCATTTTACACTACTTCAAATATGTAGGCCTTCAGAGAGAAGGTTGTAGCTGCAGATGAGTCTGGGAAGGGGTTTAAAATGATCAACTGTTTTAGACCAATGTGAGAATTTCACCTTTCCTCTTGAGCATTTTTCTCTTGTTTTCAAAATTCAGCTCCTGACAACAACCCTAGATGTTCTCACTTTGATCAAAATAATGTCTATCAGAGCTAAAGAAGATCTAATCCTTTTCTCATTTGTGTCACAGTTAAGCACTGATGTTCATGTCCTTTTTCGCCTAAAAGTGGGTTTAGGAGAACCTCTCTTCAGACCACAAGATAAGAAATTACATATTTCCTTTGGGTTCCATCATCCGCAGAATAATTAAAAAGTGGAAAACATTGAAAATATCTGCCAGCATGGCCAGATCAGGCCCTCCTAGCAGGTTCAGCCAAAAAGCAGACCACAAGGTACATGATGAAATTTCCAACAATCCTAAAATGTCATTACAGGACCTACAGGTAGCTTCTGCAACTGTTGATGCCACAGTTTGAATTTAATGGCTGGTGGAAACCATTGCTGTCAAAAACAAATATCAGAGCAAAAAGACAAAAGCAAAGGCTTTCATGTAGTGTCCTAATTTTTTCATGATTGTATGTTTGTGTGTAGATTTCTGAGCATATTAGTTTCTATGTATCACCACACCTGGTAGTGTTGTCTGGGAGAAGACCTTGCTGATAGGTGTTCCACAGAAAACAGAAAGATCCATGCTCATGTCATCAGTGTCTCTGAGGTCGTCAACATGCACCGAAAGCCATGCACCTTTGATAGAAAATAATATGAAGGAAGACCAGCAATGATGGTGCTGTGTTGAATTAAGACCGTGGTGGTACTCACCTCCTTGGAAACCAATGTACTTATTTCCACCAGCAATCCGGGAGAGCTTTGTGATGAACACAACATAGCAGTTGCAATCTTCTGAACCAAGTGACAGAAGTTCATTCATGGTGCAGTATCTGTACACAAGGTCAAGATATGCACAGGACACAGTTAATACTACGCTTGATCGCTAGCTGTGACACTAGTTTTCCTCCCTAATTTTAAATAGCCAATTACCCAACTCACTCTCGCCCATTACATGTAATGCTCCCGATATTGGGAGGGTGAGGATTGACACATGCCTCCTCTGACACATACGCAACCAGCCGCTGCCTCTTTTTGAACTGCTGCTAATGCAAGAACATCCCTGGGCAACCAACGCACACTGAGGAAAGCACCTAGCTCTAGCAAATGCCCATGGAAGTCAGCATCACCCTGAGGTGAAGTGGGGAGAGGGCAAACCATCCACCCACCCTGAGAAAGCAAGGCCAGTTATGCTCTCTCTGTCTCGGGCTGCTGATGGCAGACAGCATGACCGGGATTTGAACAAGCGATCCAGTGGTGTACATCTAGTTCCTTAGAACATATTGTACAATTAGTCAACAAAAAACAACATAGTGGTAGCTCATTGGACCGCTAAGCCACTCGAAACCCCCAGCATGGTCTTATTCCAAGCTTTAGAAGTCAGAATAAGACCATACAGGGGGCTTAATAAGACCATACGGAGTGGTTTGGTTGTCCAATGCACTACGACTATGGCCCAGGGGTCGAGAAAGTACAACTGGCCATGCTCTCTCCAGGTGGGTAGATGGCGTTCTCTACCCTCATCTCTCTCTAAGCAGTGCAGGCTGGCAAAGATGTTGGGTAGCTTGTGCGTCGGAGCAGAGAAACCTGGTGGTGGCTGGTTTCACATGTATTGTTTTAAATTTGTACCCGCCTAATGTTGTGAGCATTGCTAGAGCTAGGGGGAGCTACAAATGGGTGGGTCAACTAGCTGTACCAAATTGGATTGAAAATGTGATAAATTAATAAAATAAAAAAAAAGAAAGAATAAGATAAAATGGAGAAAGCAGAAGAAGACTCACTTTGCTGAAGCAATTAGCTCATTTTTGCAGAGGGATTCCTCCATGTCCATCTCTATTAGCAAGATGCGGAGGGACAGACTTGTGTTCTGCACAAAACTCCTGAGAATGACAGGAAAGGAGCAAAATTGTAATGGTTAAATTGTAGTTAATTTGTGGAAAATGTGAAAACTATAAAATAGACTACATCTGATTGGTCAGACATGTATATTATACGTATTTTTACACAATTCAAACATCCTTAATTAAACGTGAGTTAATAAGAACTTGTATGCAGTGTGCATACAAGCTGAAGATGCTCTGTACCGAATCTTCCTGCAGAAAGAAGCCTCTGTGTCAAACTGGTGTAGAGAGAGCAAAAGGAGCTGCTCCATGGACAAGCCCAGAGCCCGGGTCAGATTTCGCACATCAGCTTTAGTGAGCAAACTAGAGAAGGTGGTTACCTGCATAAAATACAGAGACTGTTAAAATGCATGTAATCTGATGGCATCTAATTTTCCACAATTAATATTCATGTGTCAGACATATTTCTCACCTCTATGAATCTGCTCTTTTCTTTGTCCTTCTTCATCAAATGGCAGCTCATAAAGTCTTTGAAGGTGTGCTGGCCTTGCTGATGGAAATATAGCCTCTGGAGCCTGTCTACTTCCTGTTTTCCCAACCATGAGTACTTTAGCCTCAGCACAGAATCTGGAGTGGCACATTTCAACAAGAAGTGCTTGGCAGATTCGTAGACCTCTTCTTCTTCATTCTTGGTTTCATCTGGCTCATTGTATTTTACTGTCTCAAGGTCAACAGGGTCTATGTCCATTTGCTCAGATTTTAGGATTTCCTCAAGGTTCTCTGCATCCTTTTCAACTTCAGTTGCAACTTCAGCGCTATCGTCCACATGAATCATGGCGTGATCCTCATCCTTCTCATCTGGGAGCATTGAGGAATCATCATCAGACTGAACCCTACTGTCTATCAGAGCATTTTCATCATCATCACCAGGTCTAATCTGTTGAGACACGACTCCCTCCCTTTGTGTCTGACTTTCCTTCATGCCGTTCCCTGTTGTCATAGTCATACTATCTTCATCCATGGGCTCTGAGATAATGTTGTCCTTTGCTTCAGGAACATCAGTGGCAACATGGTCCTGGTTTTCTCTTCTTTCCAAGGCTTGCAGGAGTGCACTGGCACAAGCATCTCCATGAAAACCAACAAAGGCATCCATGGGACTAAACTCTGACAATCTACAGTTTGAAAATTTCTTCACCCAGTCTTGGAGTTTTCCCAGAACTCTGTGCTGCCATGGTGTCAAGTCTGTACTCCTGTCTACTCTGTGCTTCTCCAGTCGGTTTTTAAGTGGGACAGGAAACTTGTCATAGACTTTCTCTTGGTCTTCAATCACAACCAGTCTGAAGTCCCTGTGCACTCGACACTTCACTCTGTGTGAGCCTAGGCCCAGGTCAACATACTGTTGTCCACTAAAGGTAACATAGTACTGGTTCAACGCATCATACAAGCTCTCATATAGATTGAGAAGGTTCAAGAGAATGACGGTCCGACCAGTCTCCATACAAGTCTTCACCCGACTCACATTGCGACAGATTTGAGCATACTCCTGGTCTTTGGGAAAGCCAGACCCAAACACGATTTCAGGACAGGTGTAGTTACCCTTTGAAAAAATATACCGCTGGACTATGTACAGAGCAGCATTGTTTGTACTGAGCAGGAGAAGATAGCGGGTCTCGATGGTCTCATCAAGGTTTTGTTCTATCATTTTCAAGGTGCTTGTCCTGGGGACATCATGCAGACTGAAGAAGAGATCTTGGAAATGACTGAGAGGATCAAAGTTGTTTTTTTGGCCACTGAAATTCCGCAGTACAGCCTCTGCTAAGTCACTATCACTAGGATCCTTGTCTGTATTTTTCACCGTGGCAAAAATCATTTTCACCAAACTGTAATAATCTCTAAGGCCAAAGAATTGGTCACTGTCATTTTCACAGATGCTTAAAAAGCCCTTTGCAAGCTTAGGCAGGAGATGCTTGATTTTGAGAAAAACTGACTTGGACGATGCACAGATGCCATTAGCAGTCTCCACCAATTCATTCTCACTTGGATCCCAACGAGATACAAAAATCCCCCTGTTCATCTTTGCTGGATCAAGAGCCCAGTTTGAGATTCCAACAAAGCCCACCTTCATGTGTGGATCTGGCCTCTCGTTGTCAATGCACCCATCCTCCAAAAGTGGGTGCAAGGTTTTCAGTGGCATCTGGGGAGAATCCTCTGCCAATCCGATCTCATCCAGCACCACTACTGATACATACTCATCCAGGTTTTTGTCCTTTTGAAAACGAGCACAGTTCCTGAATGTTGCAATGATCCCTTCTGGACTCGAGTGAGGACTACACTGGAAAGACACCATGTGGGTCTCCTTCAGCTTCTTAAACAAGTCACAATGAGAAGCCTGTCTTTGCATGGCATCTGCTACCACAGTCTTGGCAAGAGATTTCGAGCTCCCTGGCTTGCCTACCAGAAACAGTGGAATTCTCAATTCAATGCAGACCACCATGAGAAAGACATTTTCTTTTAAGGCGGAATTCTTGGCAATCGTCTGTCTCATTGAAATATTCTTGAGAAAGAAGTCTTGGCATGAGGAAATCTCCTGCTTTAGGGCCTCCTTGGTGTTCAACGGTTCACGGAAATGCTTGGAAACAGTGGCCAGATAGGTCTCTCGGCACTCAAGTGATGGGTAGTAGCAAACACCCAAAGCAAGAGCCAAGCATTTTAAGGTCATATACACTATGCCTGTCCCCTGGTGATCTGGAAAAAGGTAGCCTCTGTGTTGGTAGAACCACACCAGCACCATCATTGACCTCTCGACATCCCTAAGACTTACAAAACTGCACTCATCCACTCGACCACGCATGTAACTCTGAGAAGTTGCCAAAACATTTGTGATGACAGTCTGGCACTCAAGGGGTAAGTGGTGTTCATTCATCTGTTTCAGTACAATCTGTCGAATGTAAGAGAACTCTGTCGAATCGCTCAACTGTCCAAAGTCCCACACAAGTGGTATCATACTTGGAGGCAGTGGATGAACCCTGTACACAAGCTGCCGCATGGGGACTTTACCAAGTCTGTCCTCTGTTTCCCCAGCCTTCACCCTGTAGCCCAACCCAGCTCGCTCCAAGCGCTCAATCATTTCAGCAGTGTGTCTCCTGTAGGGATTGCAGGCAGCAATTATTTTCAGGCCAGAGTTCTTCTTCAAAGGAAATCCTTGCACCGTCATGTCACACAGCACCTCCTTGATGGCAAAGATGGCTTCGGTGGTGTTCGCCTCATCGAAAAACAAAATCGTGTCTAGACTGTGCTTTCGCCTGTTTTCCACTGCAAGTCTTTCTGCCTCCCTGACCTTCTTGTATATAATGTCAGCAGTCGTTCCTCCATGAACCTTGACCAGTTTCATGTTTTCAACATTTCTCCCCTCCCTCTGCAGGTCGCAGAGGAACTTCACTAGTCTGGTCTTTCCACAACCAGTCTCGCCCATTATGATGACGGGTATCTCACACCTGAACCTCATGTGAATAGCCAGCATTTTCATGACGTTGTCTGCAGTGAGCTCATATGTGGGATCCGGGTCAAACCATTCCTTAGCACCAACAACTAAGGAAATCTTTCTGATTTTTTTTTCTCTTGGCAGCTGATCAAAGTCTTCGGAGAAGGAAATTCTTTGTTGCTTAAGTCCCACAAACAAGTCAGGTGACATCACATTCCCCATCAAAACTTTGCCACTGTGTGGATCAACAGCATTAAGAGTAGCTCCCATCTGCTTTACATGAAAACCAAGGAAGGTCATGGTGAGGTGATCTGCATTAAAGAAGATATACGGATGAGACTGATTCTCCCACTGCTTCCGAATGGTTAGCCTGTACAAAAGATCATCCTCAGGCTCACCCTCTGGGAGAAGAGAAGGGCTCTGGTCAGAGATGTCCAGAGAAGGAGATGCAAAGTCCCTTGCCATGTGTATCATGAATTTGACTATGAAGCTCTTGAAGCCATGCAAACTTTGGGCAAAAAAGTCTGGGTCACAGAACCCAGAATTCTCACAGTCTTTAAGCTGCAAGTTGAGAAACCAGGTAAAATGCTTCAGTTCAGCCCATGATGGGTCCTTCAGTCCACAGTTTGACAAAAGATGATGAAGGCAATCAACTGGACTTCCTTCTACAGATTTAGCCTGGTACTTGAAATGGTCCAGGTTCTCATTTCTGTTGAATCTCCTTAAATATTGGTAAGATCTCTGAATGCCTTCACTCTGAAATTCTTGAATATCCATTAGTGGATCTAAAGATGCATGATTTTGTCTGTAATTTCTCTTTTTAAGCTCCAACTCTTTGATTTCCTTTGGTGGTCTACAGTGAATGGTTGGCAGCAGGTGCAGAAGTCCTTGATTCGGCTTAAAGAAAAAGAAAGCTGATTATATTAACAATTTGTTCAGAGGGATCCCTACACAAATAAGTTCACATGACTTGTTATAAATGAATGAAATGAATGCTGAATGCTAAATAACTTAATGTGGGGAAGATTTATAAAAGGGAACAATAGGCCTTGTTCACCAACCCGTTTTTCTTAAAACACACTTACTCAGTTTTTACAAAGATTCTGACATTCACCAATGACCATATGCTCTTATAATGATGGGATCCATCGCTATAAGAGCATAGACTAGATGGACAAAATTACTAGGATACCTGCTCATTATTTGTTTCTTCTGAAATCAAGGGTACTTTGGAGCATTTATGTGAGGATTTTGCTATCATTCAGCAACAAGAGCATTAATGATGTCTGGATGTTGGATGATTACCACCCCACCTAATTCCCAACTCCTTATAAAAGGAAAGTGTGGTGTTTATCAATTTCATAGCAGGCAAATGGACAAGATTGGGCTTTCCATCTTAAAGAATTGACGGTTTACCCTTGATATGTGCCTGGGTAATGTCTGAAAGACTAAAAAGGGACAGAGCAAGGGGCTTAATGTCCACATATTGTGTACAATATCTCCACAAACTGTCCAAACTCTGAAATCAGGGGTATTAAAAAGAAGGCTTTCTATAGGGAAGGTTTCTACTAGATTATAAAGCTTTGCTGTGTGGTTTTGATTTGATTGCATTCAGTGGCAAGATCATTAGTGAAGTCTAGATGTTGGATGATCACTACTCCCACCTCATCCCAAACTCCTCAACTCATCTCAAAAGTTCTGGGTGGAGCACCACCATCATTACAAAGTTGCAATACTTCTACAGGGACTAGACAAGCTGTGTGTGTGTGTGTGTATTTGCACACCTTTGAGCACTAAAAGCAACTTAAAGTAACTGAATGCATTCATTAGGAGGGGTGTCCACTTTTGGACAACATTTGGACATATATGAATTTTCGTTGGGAATTTCAAAAATTCCACAGAAGATATTGGTGAATAAGGTCCATTAGAAGTAATAATCACAAAGACCAAGGCAAAGACCAACGCATACCTCTTTAAGAGTTTGTCTGTGATGAGTGGGATCTGGCAGGAGTGCTTCAACTGCAATCAAGTGAGCTGGATTTCTCCTCCAAAGTTGTCCTTTACCATCACTCAAACATCCTAGAACAAGTAATTTGAAGAGGAACTCCTCTAAGCCACATCGGACCTGTCAAACCAACATTCCATATTAACTTCAAGCAACACTGGAAGCTTTTTGGCATTAATTATAATTTAGATTATTGTTAAACGTACAGCTGCAGCATCAATGTGCAGAAGAACAGGATCCTGTTCTCTCAACTTCTCAGAAAGAGTCAGCACAAAGCAATCTGTGTCAACCAAAGGCTCAATCAGTCTAAGTGGAAGATAACTGGCTGCTGGAAGCTTCGCCTCGAAATTCTGGAACATCCGTCTGATGTAGAGTGACTTCCCTGCATAGAGACAAGACTGGTGAGTGAGAACACCCAATATAGAGTTTTCTAAAACAGAAGTAACTACATATACAAACTGAAACACATACCAACAGCTGCACGTTTAGATGTAATCATCCAAGCAGAAAGACCTTCTGGATAGATCTGAAAGTGGCCACCATGACAGACTGGAACAGTTAAGTGACATCTGAGGTATTCTTTGGCTTTTTCTCCAGAAACAATCAGTCCTCCTTGCACCTTATAGCTGCTAAAAAATGATGGGACATATCTGTCTTGATTGACCGGGCAGATCATAACTATGCGATAATGAGCCCGAGCACTTTTCTCCATTGCCTCAAAATGTTCTGCCAGAGCTACACTGACATCATAGGTCAGCAAACCTGGATTGACTACTGTATAGATCTTCTGGTGGCTACTGGGAGCACCTCGTCCCAGGCACCGACGCAGAAAGATCTCCACATCTTCTTCAGATGTGTCTTCCTTGCACATTAGCACTTCATCCACTGAAGGAAACGTTTGCTCTGGACTCTCCATATAAACGGAAAGTGTGGTGCTGATCAATTCCATAGCAGGGCAATGGACAAGATTGGGCTTTCCCTCTTGAAGAATTGAGGGTAGCTTACGCTTGATATGTGCCTGGTTCATGTCTGACAGACTGGAAAGAAACAGAGCAAGGGTCTCAATGTCCACATATTGGGTAAGGTATCTGACCATGTCGTTTCTGAAGTGACTCCACAAACTGTCCAAAGTTTCCGTGGCAGTCTTTTCCATATTGTAGCTTCGGGCCTGTGGAGAAGAGTGAGGCTCAGGCACAGTGAAATCGTCTTCTGATTCAGGTTCATCACTGAAAGTTTCCAACTCCAACGCTGAGATGTCTTCCTCTTCTTCAGTGTGTGGTTGATGTATGCTCCATTCACACTGCTGCTTGGGTAATGCGAGGTCTTCCAGATGTTCTTCCAGCATATCCTCAGAGTGAACTCGTTCTTCTTTGTCTTGGTCAGTAATGCACATGCCATCATGATGTGTGAGCTCCTGTATGTCCATAGAATCTACTGACTCTGCATAGTCCTCTACGTCCAGTTCCGTCAAAGGAGGACTGCGGTGGCCCTGAAGGTCAATGCTCTTTCTTGCCCTTGCAAAGGCTTCTCTGATGTCATTTAGGGAGCAGGATGGCTTAAGAGGGTACATCAGGTACCATATTTGCTGTGGCACAGGCATTCCTTTCACACATATGTTGCGGATCCAATTACAAAGGTAGACTATCTGCTCTGAGGTGTAGTGATTTAGGGCATAGAATCTAGACCGCATGTCTGATATGAAGCTACACCAGTTTTCATGGCAAACTTCCATTGAGCGGCATACTTTCTGAAGCTGCTCCGCAACATGGCCATGATAGACAATATGCTTTCCAAGCAAGGGGCAGTGAACATTAATGCATGGATCTCCCTCAGGATTGCATTTGATAAGTGCCTCCAAATTCCTGAAGAATATGTTGCCAGACGAACATAGCTGTAAGAGAATGCGTCCCATTCTTTGTACTCCCTCAAAAATCTGGAAGAAAAGAGTTACATTATTCATATTAGAGTTTAAACAGATTACATATGGGATGCACAATTATATGAGAATCATATCAGTATTGGCAGATAACTACTTAATAAGACAGATGGTTGTATTTGATTCATGTTTTTATTTAATATTTATTGATGTATCTATTCACTTAGCATTTTATTAGGAAGACAATACAATTGAGAAACCATGTTGACATGATTGTATCACAGCTTTTTCAGAAGCACTTTCATTCTGCAAATTTCCCATTTTATCTGATTCAGATCTGGTGTCTGGGAAGGCCACTGAGGAACACCACACTTACGGTCATGTTCGTATTAACAGGCCCAAAGTGTAAAGAAAACATTCTCCACACCATTACACCACCTTCAACAGACTGGGTCCATAGAGTCATGCTGTTGTCGCTAAATTCCAACCCTACCATCTGGGTGTCCCAACAGAAATCCAGTACTATCAGACCAGGCTGCATTTTTCAAGTTCTCTACAGTCCAGTGTTGGTCAGTCTTTGCCCAATGCATCCTCAGCCTTCTGTTCTAGACTCACAGAATCGGAACCCATCCACCCCATGGCTGGACATGTTGTTGTGCTTTTGGAGACGCTATTCTGCTCACCACAGTTGTACAGAGTGGTTATCTGACTTGCTGTAGACCTTTCGGTCAACTTCAACCAGTCTGGCTGTTCTCTGCTGACCTCTCTCACCAACAAGGCATTTCTTTCTGCAGATCTGTTATGTTCACTGGATGTGTTTTCTTGATTACACTAGTCTGAGTAAACTCTGTTGAGGCTGTTGTGCTGAAAATCCCAGAAGATCAGAAGTTCTAGAAATACTCAAAACAGCTCCTGGCACCAAAAATCATGCCAAACTTAACATCACTGAGATTTTGTCCTTATTCTGATAGTTGATGTGAACATTACCTGAAGCTGCTGGCCCATATCTGCATAGTTTTATGAACTATATTATTCTCCGGAAGAGAACTTAAAGATGTGCCAGTCCTATCCATCAATATATGACTCAGAATACATGTACTATGTCAAACTGACCTCTGTGAACTTGTAGACTTGCTCTTTGCCACATTCTCCTTTGGATGACATCAGCATTAGTTTGTTTTGTAATTCCAGTAAGTCATCTAGGTAATATTTCTTATCCTTTTCATTGCTTAGAACGTTCACATGTAAGACACTGTCCAGACATTTCTAAACATTGGAAACAAAGGACACAAACACAAAGCAAGAAATCTTTAAGCCATGTTACAAATAAACCTACAAATAAACCTACAGAATCTTTATACTTTTTGGCATAATTTAAATCTGCTGTCAAAATTTAAACTGTGTCAAAATCTCATGATGAATGGTCCAGTAGAAACAGTCCACAATGACTTAGAATCAAATATCTTTATACTGACGTCCACTGGAAGCTAAGGTTTTCCTTCTCCTTGTAAAGTTGCAATGTTGGACATGCAAGGTTATTATATTTGAGATAAATGTGTGGGAGCTACCATCTACTCACCTTTCCAGAAGAGTCTACTGGCCACTTTACATGGTAAACACCTTGTGCATTGATAGCTGAGGCTAAAGAAAGAGAAGACTGTTCAACAGAGCCATACGTTTCCCTCACACTTTTCAGCCAGTCCAGCCAGCGACAGGAGTCTTTCTACAGACAGGACACAGGCAGAGTGAAAAAGGCAGTCCTTAAAATATACTTTCAAATATACAACCTTAAAATATACTTTCAAATATACAACCTTAAAATATACTTTAGCAAAACGTATTTCTCTGAAAAGTGTACTGTTTACATTTTACCCAAGATATGAACAAGATGCTTACCAATTTTGTTGCAAGTTTCTCATCATTCTGGAGATTATCCCAGACTTGCTGAGCACGGGCAAGTAACTGTTCAAAGCCTGCCCTCTCAGGTAAAGAGTACAACAGTGCACTGTAGCCTGTGACAGCATCCCGGAAACTGGCCAATCTGTCAATGTCTGCATCACTCTCTCCAGCCAAATTCATGAAGAACTTCAGCTCACTGGGATCTGCTCAGAGTTCAATAATCAGTTACTGGAAATGAAACAGTTAAGTTGGCAACTCAACTTAAAGCAAGCACCATTCCCATGCAGTGAACACACACACACACACACACACACACACACACACACATACATACTAGTGAGCAAACACACACAGTTGACTGTGAGCTCTTATGCCCAGGGTTATGGCAGCCAGGGAGCAGAGAGGGTTAAAGGTCTTGTTCAAGGGCCCAATTGTGGCAGCTTTGCAAACCAGGGTTTTGAACACACAACCCATCAACAGCGCAATGCTCTAACCACTAAGCCACCACTGCCCCAGCATTACATAGCATTAGCAGCCTTAAAGCTCTTCTCCAGTGACTGTAATGAGAACAGCACTGCTATTGTTGCTACTCAAGCTCGGCAGGCTGCTAACTGCACTATGTAACTTTGGAGAAGCGGGCAGGAAAATGCTTGTAAGAGCAGCGTAATACTAAAGTATCCAAAGTCATAATTGTGTAAAATCCTGTAGTTTTACTCTACAGCCTCAGTCCACATATTTCTGTTAATTTCAGGCAGGTTCTGTATCTCTAAGCTTGTAAAATGCATGTAAAAAGCATTTCCTATAGTGGTGGCTCAAAGCGTGAATTCCACTTCCCAACTGTAGAGGCAGCACAGGATAAAATGTGCATAATGCTGCTTTAGGTATAGATCTACACTGTATTGACAAAAGTATTGGGACACCTATTTATTGATAGTTCTTTTCTGAAATCAAGGGTATTAAAACAGTTTATCCTGCTTATTTGGAGTAACTAACTCTAATGACCAGGGTTGAAGGCTTTCTACTAGATATTGGTGCATTTCAGTGAGGATTTGATTGCATTCAGTGATGAAAGCATTAACAAGGACAGGGTGGTGGATGATCATTTGGGGCAGTGGTGGCTCAGCGGTTAGAGCACCGGGATATCGATAACAGGGTTGTGGGTTCGATTCCCGGGCTCGGCAAGCTGCCACTGTTGGGCCCTTGAGCAAGGCCCTTTACCCTCTCTGCTCCCCGGGCGCTGGAGTTGGCTGCCCACCGCTCTGGGTGTGTGTGTGTACTCACTGCCCCTAACACGTGTGTGTGTGTGTGAGTGTGTGTTCACTACCAGATGGGTTAAATGCGGAGGACACATTTCGCTGTACAGTCCACACTGTACAGTGACGAATACGTGCACCTTTATCCTTTACCTTTATCCTTTTATCAAAACCTCACCTCATTCCCAACCCCCCCCCCCCCAAATCCTTAACCCAATCATTCCAGAGAACACAGGTTCACTGCTCCACTGCTCAATACTGGGGGCTTTATACCCCTCTAGCCTGGTATTAGGCAGTAGGTTCATGCTTATCTTCTCCAGAGAGTCTCTACAGGGACTAGACAAGCTAAATGTATTCATCTGAAAGGGTGTCCACAAACATTTGGACATGTATCTACTGGAGACAGCTTGTCAGTGAAGAAAGCTGATGATCTGCAACTCACTCTCAATGCAACTCTTAACCCAATAGACTAGCTTTTCACTCTCCAAGAAAGCCTCCAGGCAGGCTGTATGCTGATGTTTGACATTTGACAGCTTATTCTTGGCACTGATGAGGTCGTCACTCAGCGATCCTAGAGTCTTCTGTTTAAAGGAGATTTCTCTCTGCAGAACACAACACTCTCTTTTACTTATCCAAAAAAAATACAGACAAAAGTGAAGACTTCAACTGCTGAACATCAAGTTACTCAGAAATGAAATTCCTCTTACCAGCTCAGTAAGCCCATAAATGTGGCTGAAGTCTCCTCTCAGGGAGAGCCTGTCTCTTATTCTCAGTAACGTGTTGGCGGCCTCAGCTGCATGGTAAAGCTGTCTGTACTCCTGGATCTGACAGAGTCTCAGTTCAGGCCAGTTCTCCTTCAGGTCTTGATAACCCTTTAGCTGAATGGCCATAATGTGCAGCTCCTTCTTGATCTTAGTGCCATCGCCCTCATCTCCACACCCATCCAGAACTTTATCAACTTCTTCAAAGGTAGCAAATCCTTGTGCGATCCTAATACCCAATATGCTAAAATCCCTGAGAGAAGGCTGCCAGATTTCAGAGATGACTTCCACCAGGTTGAGTGACATGGGGTCAGAACCAATGTTCACAGATGTTCGTTCAGTTGCTCTGTCCACCCATAAGCTGAGGAGAAGGTTACTCTCTCGGAGTTCATGCATCTGCCTTGCTGTGTCCAGCACCATCAGGTCAGCAGTGTAGTACAGAACCTGCCCTGTGGAGCTTTCTCTCAGATCGTCCTCGGAGAAACATGGCTGTACTGATAGCAGTTCATTCAAGCTCAGTGCTTGAAGATCAGTCTTGTGTTCCTCCTCAAGTATGGAGATCTCAGGTACTGTCGGAACATGAAATGCATCTCACAGACGTATTTCAAGAAGTTCAAAATGAGTAAAACACAGGAAATGAAGCTTTTGTAAGCAGATGTACAGGAGGACCTCACCATAAATCATCTCTGAGATCTTCCCAATCATCTTTAGAAGGGCATCTATATGTGTTCTCTGTTCATTCAGGGCTTGGAGGTCTTTCTCTCTTTGAGCCAGTAGTGCCTCTGCCTCAATGGAAATGTTTTCCAGTTTGCTGTGGTTCTTATCTGAAGATGAAGAGGAAAGGCGGATCACTTCACAGTTATATGAAACTAATGATGTCCCAAAAGGTAAGTAAGTGCACATAGCTGAAGAACATCCTTAAAGAAATAGTATTTGTATTAGATAACAGCATACAGATACAGATGAATCCGGTACAGGCATCACTGAGATTAAAATAATAGCAGGTATGATAGGAGTTTTGGGCACCTACAGTTTTTGTAGACCTTTTGGAAGTCATTCTGATGCTTCAGGATAGTCTGCAACTGGCCAAGAGGAATACTACCCTGGCAAAGAGAAGTGACAAGAGAATCCAAAGTAGACTGACACTTCTGCATGATATGACAGGCGTCCTCATTCACTGTCCTCTGATTCCAGTCCCCTAAACAAAAGGAGCACAGTGCTGGTGTTGGAGTACTGGTGTCAGAAAATACAAGCTTAAAATTACCAAATAAAAATATGTTCATTAGCTGACGTGTACATATTTGGGATGTAACGGTACATGCATTTATACCAGTATGGGGGTCACAGTTCGGTGAATGCAGTCGCACGGAGAAAACAGTATGTGCTGTTAGGGTCAAGATGGTAATTTTACAAGCATGTATGCCACCTAGAAACTTTAAGCTGTAAGCCGTCGGATTTGCATGGTATGGCTGGAACTGCAGTGGTTTATGAGTATTGCTATGATAACTGTAGTCTTGTTTGCCCCCTCCCCACTCCTATTCTGTCATAAATTTGGTTATGATGATACACAATATGCTTTTCTAGGCATATTGAGAATAGTGTCAGTGCTCAATAAACACTGGTGTTTTATTACAAACAGTATAATTTGACTTGAAGTGCAGCAAATTGTGAATGAAAATCACTGTAACCAGTACGAGTATTTAAGATAAGTTGCTTTTATTGTCATTGCCATAGATACTCTCCCGTACTGGATACAGAGACCTGTATAGTAGTTTTTAAAAATCTGTCGCTACATCTTGTGAAAAATGAAAAAATATCGTAATATAGTATTTTTACCATATCGCCCAGCCCTGTTCTGTCTTTTAACATCAAGGTGGATTGGACAAGGACGATGGGTCTGTGTTTTTTGTGTGCATGGAAAAACATTAACATGCTAATGTTTACACTTTACTGCTTCATTAACACACTACAGGCTGTAGTAACTACCTCAGGGGGGCGCTATATGGCACTCAATAGAACAAACTGTAACTTACACGACTTTCAAAATAAATGGAAATAAATCTGGGTTAGTCTTGTGGGTTTTTTTGTTTTTTTACACCCCTTTGTACCTTTGTACCTGAAACCGCAGTGTAAACCAAACAATGCATTTTACACTCCTAGTAAATAGTCAGGTTTATGTGCTTGAGGCTTTACAGTGGTAAGCTTACCCTTAGAAAGAAGGACATGGACAGCAGACTGAGCATCCAGTAATTGGGTCACTGTGTCTTCTCCAAAATGAGCTGCTGACTCCACAATGATAGAGGACAAGATGGATGAGTGAGGAGGCTTTGGCCATGACAAGAGAGTCCTCAAAAGGTCTCCTTCTTTCCCTGCCTGAATGTGAAGTAGTGGAGAAATGTGACAAAACACCAGAAAAGCAATGAAAAACATGCATATCTCATCATTTTTCTACACAGGAAGTTGAGAAATGGAGAAACTATCTACACATGTGAGTAAAATACTACTGACCTGACATATGGTCTTAACTGCACACAGACACATTTCTTGAAAGCAGGTCTGAATGGTGCCGTGGCTTTTCGCTATAGCCATGGCTGAAGTTTCCACACAGTAGACTTGTATCTTCTGCACTTCGCTGAGCTTTGAACATAAGGAAACAGGTGCAGGTGTGATACGCAGCAGACAATAAATAAACTGCAGGCACTGCTTGATCATGTACTTGTGCATCAGAGGTGAACCACTCCAGTCCTAGAGGGCCGCTCTCCAGTAAACATTTGGGAGTTGCCCTACTCAACACACCCACCTTGTCTGATGTTCTGCTGATTGATTGGTGATTTGATCAGGTGTTTAAGCAGAGCCACTCCAAAATTTTGCTGGGCACCGGCCCTTGAAGACTGGAGTTGTGCATCTCAGATGTAATGCATTTACCTCAGAGATCCTCTTTCTTAAGTCTGTCTCCAAACTGCTTATCCACGGCTCTGTGACACCCTGGATCGAACACTTCAGTCCAAAGAGAGAATCCCAGAGCTACAGAAAGGGAATTAATAGTTTACTGAATCAATATTATTATTTATTATATTATATTTATTATATTTATCATATAATTAAATAGTATATTGTTTTCATCTTTTTTAAGGTTTATTTGCATTATTTTCTTTAAAGGTTTATATAGGCATGTAGGTTCATAAGAGTATATTTACAGTTTTACATAATATTTTGTTTATTTTTACATAGTTTTAGTTCAGTTTTTGGATTTTGGTATTACAGTGAATTTTCTGTAAACATGTAGTGACCACTAAAATAGACCACTGATGCAATGTTGAGATTTTGTCAGCATCGAATCCATGTGAAACTCTCTAGGTCTAAGCCAGGTTTCTGAATGGCTGAAATCACTGGGATCCTGATGTTTATTTCTCCTGTTTTATTTTTCTTATTGCACACTTTGTTTTACAGCCCAGTTTTTATGATATTACATAGGTGAAAATACTAATAGGTAGTATAATATGGCATGTATGTTTACTCTACTGAAACTGCTCTCATTGCAGTTACAGAGAAGCTCCATGCAGCTAAAGCTGCCAGACTGTCCTCGGTTCTGATCCTTCTTGACCTCTCCGCAGCTTTTGACACAGTGGACCACAAGATCCTCCTGTCTATCCTTGCCGGTCTTGGAATTACCGGCTCTGCATGGCAATGGTTTGCATCATACCTGCAGGGACGCTCATACCAGGTAACGTGGCAGGGCGACACGTCCGCTCCTTGTAGTCTCTCTACTGGCGTTCCACAAGGCTCAGTTCTTGGTCCTCTTCTTTTCTCACTGTACACTCACTCTCTTGGTAAAGTGATATCCTCCCATGGATTCTCTTACCACTGTTACGCCGACGACACTCAACTCATGCTCTCTTTCCCACCGTCTGACACACAGGTCTCCACCCGTATCTCAGCATGCCTCGCCGACGTCTCGTCTTGGATGGCGGCTCACCACCTCAAACTCAACCCCAGCAAGACGGAGCTGCTGTACATCCCGGGAACTGCTGGACCAAGAAACGATCTTGCCATCACCTTCGAGAACTCACTGGTCACTCCCTCTACTGAAGCCCGCAGCCTTGGTGTAGTGATGGATGATCAGTTATCGTTCTCAAGTCATGTTGCAAACGTAACTCGGTCCTGCAGATTTCTTCTGTACAACATCCGGAGAATTCGACCCTTCCTCTCTAGAGAGGCCACCCAGGTGCTTGTTCAGTCTCTCGTCACGTCCAGACTTGATTACTGCAACTCTCTTCTGGCTGGTCTCCCTCTACGCGCCATCAGGCCCCTGCAACTCATCCAGAATGCAGCGGCACGGGTCGTCTTCAATGTCCCTAAATTCAGCCATGTCACTCCACTGCTGCGTTCTCTCCACTGGCTTCCTGTAGCTGCCCGCATCAGATTTAAAACCCTGACGCTGGCCTACAAAGCCAAGAACGGACCAGCCCCTCCGTATCTAATGGCAATGGTCAAAAGCCGATCCGCACCAAGAGCCCTTCGAGCTTCAAGTAAGGCTCGGCTCGACCCGCCATCCCTCAAAATCCGCGGAAGACAAGCGTCCAGGCTTTTTTCTGTCCTGGCACCAAAGTGGTGGAACGAGCTGCCCCTGGATGTCCGAACGGCCGAGTCACTCGCTGTCTTCAAACGCAGACTGAAGACCCACCTCTTCAGAGAGTACTTGGACGAATAGTTCTATGGTCGCCTTATTGAATTGTGTTTAGCAATGTCTAAGCTTGGAGGTATCTTTTGTATTAGTCTATTCTAACTAGCTGAGGTTTTCTTGAGTAAATAGCAAAGCACTTTGTAAGTTGCTCTGGATAAGAGCGTCTGCTAAATGCCGTAAATGTAAAATGTAAATGTAAATGTATGTGTAAGCATTTTCTGCAAAGGATGATGATGAGAATAGGTATTCGGTGTCTAATTATTATGTACATCAATATTTTACAGTCCTGTTACCATAGTACTACAGAAAACTTACCATTAAACATATATGTTAATACTGAATTTATGACTTTACTGGACAAAAATATGCCCAGTGGTAGTGGTAGATACCCTACACATGTTACACCCCTTTTCACCCCTAGTATACTATAAGGTGTGCATGTATTTACTGAAGTAATTTAGTAGTTATCTAGTTATTAAATACTGAAACATACCTGGTACTTCTCACATTAATTACACTGTGCTTACAACTAGTGAACTTGCAAAATATTCACCAAATATTTATATAATTAAGCATCACATAACTACCTTTTACATTACTGCATTTTAACACTAAGGACTGTTGTATCAAGCATTTTTTCACATTTCAAAATGAATCAGACGTTATACTAAATATCAAATATTAGTTACTGACTGTACTGTAAAATACTGTACCTCTATTTCTTTGGGGTAAGAGAGTGCAGATTGGTGGAACAGTGGCTGGCGAAGAAGTCCATCCCTCCACTGAATGAAGTCCTTCTGCATGTTTTCAAGTTGGGACAAAAGGCGTGCTTTCTCCTGATCTCTCTCCTCTCCACTCTGAAAATAAAGTCCAGTGATCACTACATTGTGAACATTAGCCCAGAGCAGAGTGGAATATCTGTTGCAGAGCTGTGAGATCCTGTACCTCTGAAAGTACTTCATACTGAATTTCAGCCAATTTCAGCACCAGCCGGAAAGATAAAACTCCTGCCTGGAACATCTGGATGTTCTGTCGAGCTATTCTGCAAGTGCTTGTAAGAACCTTCCCGCAGCACTGAAATATGCCATCCAAACGTTTCGAGGCCCTGATTCTGAAAACAAAACCATATGACACAAAACAAACAGTGAGCAACATTCATACAACTGTAGCAGAGACTGGATTCACTGTATTAATGAGTCAAACACGAGGGTGATGTCCTAAAGCAGTAGTCCGAGGCAGCGTACCGTTCAATGTCCTGCTCAATCCCCTTCAGTACATATCTCAAGATCTCCTCAGTGAGCTGTAAAATGAACAGAAAATTAAATAAATGTTGAGCTTCTGTGAAAAATGTATAAAAATTGCTGTCTGGCATCACCCACCTCCAGGAGTTTCAATAAAAAAGCAGCATTAATGTTGTGAAGATACAGTTCAACATCATTTAGTCTGTACATCAGACTCTGAACCAGATATTCAGGAACAATGCCTGTCAACGTGGCAAACTGGATCATGTCCTCAAAAGCCATCATGGACAGCCAGCTGGTCAAAATCTGAGGGTTCTCCTTGGCCAATGATTTGTGCTCTTGGACCATCTGGAGCATCATGCTGAGAAGACAAAGGTGAAAATGGTTGACTGTATTTCGATCCCATTTAAAGCCTCATACTTATGGATCAAGAAAGTGTTCTTTTCAGTTTGGGAAGGGAATTTTAAAACCCACTACCTTACATTATTGTGTAGTACACTGGGACCCGTCCATAACGATTGTTATTTCACACAGGACACGACTGTCTTGCATATGGAATACAAGCTACTCTTCTGTCCATGTATTGCTATAGTATTGCAACAGTACTGATAAACAGTGGTAAAATTAACACTGACAGACTCTCAGTAACATCTCAACAACATCTCAGTGATGGAGCAGCACATGAACATTCAGTGGATTATCAAGAGACTTTTACTTAAGACTTTTACTGAATCCAGCTGTTCTTCACTTTATTTGGAGAGTCCAAGTTCAGACCTGTAAATGTTCAGTGATGTTGTAGATGTTCAGATGTTCCTGAGACACCACTGATCATCTAACGGCTCTAATACAGACCATCTCAACATCTCAATCAGCTGCTATAGACCTGCTGCTGATACCAGTCTGAAACTGGAGCCTAACTAGATTAGGCTGAGATTAAGGGGTCAGGGGGAGAGTTGGGATTGGGTTAGGGTTGAGGTTCGAATGATGATTAGGACCAGGGTTAGGGTTAGGTTTCAGGTTGTGGTTAAAGTTATAAATAGGGCCAGGATGAGGGTTAGGATTAGGGTTGAGGTCAAGATTAGGACCAGGGTAGGGTTAGGCTTTGGATTTAGGTTAGTATTAGGACCAGGGATAAAATTAGGTTTTGGTTAAGGTTAAGGTTAGGACTGGAGTCAGGATGAGAGTTAAGATTAGGCTGAGGTTAGGGTTAGAATTAGGACCAGGGTTAGGGTTAGGATTAGGTTTTGGTTGAGATGCCGGTGCGCCAGTGATACAGGCATGTATTGCTTGCAACGTGGAACTAAAGACCAATCTGTTAGGCTTCTGAAGTTTATTTTACCATATGAAATACATTGGGGGAAAAAAAGTATTTAATCAGTCACCAATTGTGCAAGTTCTCCCACTTAAAAAGATGAGAGAGGCCTGTAATTGACATCATAGGTAGACCTCAACTATGAGAGACAAAATGAGAAAAAAAAATCACATGATTTCTGATTTTTAAAGATTTTATTTGCAAATAATGGTGGAAAATAAGTATTTGGTCAATAACTTTCAACTCCCTCCAAAGGTTTTCTATGGGGTTGAGATCTGGAGACTGACTAGGCCCCTCCAGGACCTTGAAAGGCTTCTTACGAAGCCACTCTTTTGTTGCCCTGGCAGTGTGCTTGGGATCATTGTCATGCTGAAAGACCCAGCCACGTTTCATCTTCAATGCCCTTGCTGATGGAAGGATGTTTGCACTCAAAATCTCACAATACATGGCCCCATTCATTCTTTCATGTACACGGACCAGTCGTCCTAGTCCCTCTGCAGAGAAACAGCCCCAAAGCATGATGTTGCCACCCCCATGCTGCACAGTTGGTATGGTGTTCTTTGGATGCAACTCAGCATTCACTCTCCTCACGAGTTGTGTTTGTACCAAACAGTTCTACTTTGGTTTCATCTGACCATAAGACATTCTCCCAATACTCTTCCAGAACATCCAAATGCTCTCTAGCAAACTTCAGACGCGCCCGGATATGTACTGGCTTAAGCAGGGGAACACGTCTGGCACTGCAAGATCTGAGTCCTTGGCGGCGTAGTGTGTTACTGACGGTAGCCTTTGTAACGTTGGTCCCAGCTTCTGCAGGTCATTCACTAGGTCCCCCCGTGTGGTTCTGGGATTTTTGCTCACCATTCTTGTGATCATTTTGACCCCGCGGGCTGAGATCTTGCGTGGAGCCCCTGATCGAGGGAGATTAGCAGTGGTCTTGTAGGTCTCCCATTTTCTGATTATTGCTCCCACAGTAGATTTCTTCACACCAAGCTGCTTGCCTATTGCAGATTCAGTCTTCCCAGCCTGGTGCAGGTCTACAATTTTGTTTCTGGTGTCCTTCGACAGCTCTTTGGTCTTAACCATAGTGGAGTTTGGAGTGTGACTGTTTGAGGTTGTGGGCAGGTGTCTTTTATACTGTTAACGAGTTCAAACAGGTGCCATTAATACAGGTAATGAGTGGAGGACAGAGAAGCCTCTTAAAGAAGAAGTTACAGGTCTGTGACAGCCAGAAATATTGCTTATTTTCCACCATTATTTGCAAATAAATTCTTTAGAAATCAGACAATGTGATTTTCTGATTTTTTTTTCTGATTTTGTCTCTCATAGTTGAGGTCTACCTATGATGTCAATTACAGGCCTCTCTCATCTTTTTAAGTGGGAGAACTTGTACAATTGGTGACTGACAATACTTTTTTCCTCACTGTATTATAGATGAAACATTTTTTATAACATATCTGAATTATGATAGTAGATTCAAATGAATAATGAAGATTTATTTTTATATATATTCCTTAATTTATATTAAAAGCAAAAAGGCCCACAAAAGCCAATATAACAAACCTCCTTTTGTCAGGGAGTGTTTTTATCCTCTCTCTGTATGGACGATATTCCACGTACTGCAGTCCAGCCCAGTCGGTCTCCTCCACAGTCGACCCAAGCCGGTTTGCGTCTGCTCCTGGCTGCCTCAGAGTATGGAGCACAGGGACCAGCAGCACCAGCTCTGAGACCAGCTTCCGAGCACATTGAATCATCAGACCCAATACTGTCCTGCAAATCAAATCAAGAAGGATCAAGGTTTTACAGACAAGAATGTTGTTGCTTTACTAACACCAGTTTATTGGTAAGACTCTTAAGATTATGTGTGTAACATGTAAATGTATTATGATCCTATAGAAGTTCTGCCTTTATTGCAATATTGTAAAATATAATGCTGCACTTGTTATATACTATATAATACACTACCACTCTTCTTTTCTCAAATTCTCTAGATTTCTCAGATTTGATGGATGCCTTCTCCCAACTCCTGAGATCTATTCACATGTGTTATATGTGCACAGTTTTAGATCTGGACTCTCTGGACTATTGTTGCTGGCCACTTTAGAACTCTCCAGCGCTTTGTCTTAAACCATTTCTGGGTGCTGGGTGCTTTGGGTCATTGCTCTGCTGGGTGATCTCTGATGGAGACACTGGGCCCTTACTGGGCTCCACAATTATTTGGTATTCTTCAGATGTAGTCAAGGCATTGAAAAATAAAATCTATAAAGCTCTGTCTTTTGATTGTGGGGACCGGGTTATTTTCTTTGAAGGCCTCATTTTATTTTCTGTAAATGCTACAATGATTTGCTTCAAACAGCCAGTTCTGCCTTTACTGCAATAATTTAAACTGTAATGCCACACTTGTGTTGTTTATACACATACATATGGGGTGACTTGGGGAAATATTAAGTATATAAAGGATCTGCAAGGTAGGCAGAGACAAGAAGGTGGAGACCAGGTAGGAGTTCCTAATAAATAAAAATGAATAATCACTTATATTTATTATTATCTGAAAAAAGAAATCAGAATATGCACCACTTCTCCCAGTTGCAGTTAATGTTTTGCCTTCTGTGATCTCTTACTGAGATCTCTTACACTGGGCCCTTACTGGGCACAATTCTTTGGTATTCTCCAGATGTCATATTTCAATGCAGTCAAAGCATCCAGTACCAAAACCAGCAGAAAAACCTTAACAAATTTAAACCTGAACCTCTGTCAGGTTTGATCGTAGGGACCATTTATTAAGGCCTCATCTTATTTTCTGTAAATGCTACAATGATTTGCTTTACCAAAACGTCCAGAAGGACTGTGGCTTCCTCTGGTAAGTTCTGACAAGTCTTCCAGCAATTTTTCACTTCCATCCACATCCAGGGAGGTTAGCTAAACAGCCATGGGCTATAAACGTCTTAATGATGTTAATGACATTGTGCTCAGTGGACATAGAAACATTAAGATCTCTGGAGACTGACTTGTAGCCTTGAGATTGTCCATAATTCTGGTTCTCATAGTGCTGGGCAATATGACGGTATTTTATCGTATTTTTGATAAAATTTTGTTCGTTTTGTTAGTTTAAAGGATATTGTTAGTGCTTGATCAACTACAGGTTTTATTACAAACAGTGTAATTAGACTGGTTTAATTGGATGAAGTGCAGCAGATGTTGAGTAAAAATCACTGTATTCAGTGAGAGTACCTGAATAGTAGTTTTTGAGAATCTGATTACATGTGATTACATGTATCATGATTAATATTGTGACAAATGTCTTTAAATGTCATGATATAGTATTTAGTATATTAACCATATCATCCAGCCCTAAATTTTCACATCCCTAGACCACTTTTTGCTCTTCTTTCTTTTCTTCATGCTCAATGTGGTACAGAGAGGTTGACTGAATGTATGATGTCCATATTGCCAGCACCTGCTACTTACCACACGTACAAATTAAAGAAGCATCACATGAAATCCAGTTATTTTTATTCATTTCAAAAAGCTGATCATTTTGTCCAGTCCATTTCTGGAGTTCAGCATATCAGATTTGACTGTTTCCCTCTTCTTTTTTGACTGTTTTTCAGCTTATTTTAGTTGTGAATACTAAATAATTTGTAACTGCAACAAATTGGGATAATTCTGGGAAATGTGGTGCATTTTCTTTATTTTTGGCCATGACTGCAGAATACTGTGGAATTGCTGTATTATTCAAAGGCTTTTTCTACCTCTTTGTCCTTCTACTTACTTCTGCAGTGTTGGAAAGGCATGTTGAATTTCCCCTAGTTGTCCTTGCGCAGCACCAGAGGAGACCAGCTGACAGATTTTGCCCCAGTCTTTAATCCCAAGTTCAATCTCACATGCACAGCACACCTGGAACACTGAGAGACCTAGCATCAGGGGGCTGGCAGTCGTTGAGGGTCTCTCTGTTTGTTCTCTAACTTCATTCAGCATGTTCACCAGCTTCTGTGCGATCAGCTCTGGCACCTAAAGCAAAGCAGCATAATTTAGGGTTGCACTGCAGAGCTTCAAAGTTCCAGTTTCAGTTAAACCACCTTGAATTACTAATTAATCTAAACAACACTAACAACTCACTGACCTTAACAACAGGCGTTGTCACATTCTCAGAGTACAATACCCGTCTCCTGGCAGCCAGAAAACAACACTTATAGCTGTTTAAGTGTTGAATGAACTGATGAATGTTGTCCTGGTTTGACAGTTTCCATGTCTCAAACAGTCTGTCCAGCAGAAAATGTGCAGAATTCTCCCAAGCCTCAGTAACGACTTTATCAGCAGACTTAATCCAGCTTCTCAGCCAGTTATTTAGTCCAGGGCGACTCATATGGGCCTCAAAAAGGTGGATTTCTAGACATAAAATACATCAACTAAGTGGAACAAGCCAGAGGCTCGTCTGAATAGAAGATATGCAAGAGACAATTTCTCTACCTTTTGAATGGCCAAAAGAAATCCAGAGTTGTCTTAAAGCAATTTCTGGTATTACGTTCTGTCTCTGGAGCACTGCATATTTATATGATATTGTGCTGTCTCTCTGCAAATTACATTCATCAACTGAAAACTTTGCCTCGATCAGGTATCCTTTCTCACGCAAACCTCTTGTATGTGAAGAAACAAGAACAAAATGTATATCAACACACACCAAAGTCCACTGATATTAAAGACATCATGAAAAATTATTCATCAAATATCACAGTATAAAAAGACTATGCAAATACAGTATGCTACTATTACTATATGATGGTCAAAGCCTTTAGGCAATGAGGAGTCTCTTATTGCGTCATTGCTGCGATATATCTGCAAATTCAGCTAATATATATATATATATATCAGGTTTATTTGAGGCTACATGAAATTTTCACCATATATATATATATTAGCTTCACCCATTCACATTAAGAAGTTTCAGTCAGCTTTCAGAATGAGGCACAATATTGGGCAGCCAAACACAAAAAGGCACAGTAACAAAAATATCCTGTTGATTTAAGGGACAGAGCGAGACTGGAAAATGGTGCCGCAAAAATGCATAATTATATTAAATACACTCTGCAAGTGGGCTATGAGTAACATATTAAATTCATAATTTTTCAACTAAATATAAGGGTCCTGCTCTAACAGATAAACGGGCCCAACGACTACTGCAGTACTTAATCTGTTTACTACTAAATAGTGTAGTAGAAAAAAGAAAAGAAAACCCTTACCTGAAGTACGTAATGTCCAATTCAATACGTCCTCCGTCATGAATGAGCAGAAGTTTGTCTTTATCTCTGTTAAACCTGAATCCTTTATCCACTATTATGTGCACAAAGAAAGTGAATGCTGGCTGTCCGGTTGGTCCTCTCTCTGGGGATGTTTTTCTGTAGGGATTTAAAAGTATGAGGCACATTACAGTAATGTCTTCTATATACTCATCACTTTCAGAGATATTTTATCACCATGAAGCATAAAGAGAGCATATATGGCCTCACTGTCTGAGTGTTGGCCCTCCCTCTCCACATCACTTAGCACAGCATAAGCCAGTACAGCCGGTTAGTGTTCTCCTCCAAGCATGTACAGCTGTCGGGTGTCGTTGTGTTAGCAGCTGTTTGTATTGGCTTCATTAGACTTGGAGGAAACACATGGTAGCCTTCACCCTTCCAGCCCTGGTAGCATGGTGCGGTGGTGGAAAGCTAACTAGCGAGTTCTTCAGAGCAATGTCACAAAAAGGAACCACTTTTTTGTAAAGAAGATTTGTGATGGAAGAAAAATGTTTAATGACTTTGAACATAATGCAAAGCTTCTATACCAACTAAAGGGCTTTCAAAGAATCACACGTCCAAAACCAATAACTATTCAGGAACCCGGATTTTTAATGGTACATGCCACAAACGGGATCATCTGAAAAGTAAAAAGTAACCCACCTCTGTTTTCCTTCGTTCTGAGTTCGGCCCTCTTGTTTCCCTGCTGCCTGATCTTTCTTTTCCTTTAAGCCTCTGGGTGGTTCAGTGGACGATGCAGCAGCAGCATATGACTTCGGTCCTTTCTCTGCTGACCCAGGGTCGGAGGACTTCTGCAGGCCTTCTGCTGGCTGTGGCACCTTCTCGCTCTTACTGCCCTTCTCCTCCCCCATTTTCACATTAAGGTTGGACACATTCTTCTTGTCTAAGATCAAATAAGACAGTATTTAACGTGATCAATCTCCAAAAGGGAACCTAATGTACAGTAGAGCTAACCAATAGTTACATTTTACATTTTTATTTACTTCTTTAATCTTTTTAAGTTACTATTCTTTTTAAATATTCAATTGTCAAATTGCTAGTTTTGTACTTGTCCACATATTTGGACATTTTTGGTGTTTATAAACTAATGCAACATTGTGCACCCAAAATGTCTTTGAACACTTCTAAGTTCACACATCTATCAATGAACACAAAGCACATAGACACCCTATGCTCTTAAAAAAAAAAAAGGGGAATAAAATGCCACAAAGGAACCATTTCTGTAATAGAGATGTGTGAGTGCAAAGAACCTTTAAATTAAAAATTAAAGTAAACAAGCTTTACATCTAACAAAGGTTCTTTAGAGCAACACTATGAAAAATTAGTATTTCTTGCTCCTGGGCTCCCCCTACAGCCGGGAAGTGGACTGAGGCGCACATATGACAAATATTTGTGAAAACACAAGCGTCATCTTGCCATTTCTTCAAAGTTCCATAATGCAGTTAGCAGCATGCCGAGGCCAGATAAGCACGACAGCAAGGTTTAAGGCAAAAATTTTACATAGTTTTGCTTTAAGCCTTTAAAGCAGAATTGTGCAAGAATTGGTACTTTTCGCTCCATGGCTCTCCATGGAGTTGGGGAGTGTAATGCACTTTTACACAACTGCCGTAAATATAAATCATGCTTTGAGCGCCCCCTCATGGACAGATGTACACATGCATTTCTGGGCAAGCCGAGAGCTACAGAACTGGCATCTGAATGTGAAAAAAGCATGTGGACTGGGGCAGGAGAGTAATGGCGTGGTGCAACAGATAACACCACTACCTGCCAGTCAGCTACCATGTGGGAGACTGGGGTTTGTTCCTGGTCTGGGTGACTATGCTGCGTGACACCAACAAGAGTCCTTGGGCACAACTCCAAATACTAACACTGTAAGTCGCTCTGGATAAGAGCTTCAGCTAAATGCCATAAATGTAATACTACAGGACAGAGATGCCATTCTCCCCAGTACAGTCAATGGAGCATCAACATGCTTCTGAAGCTGCTATTTTAAGGTGTACATGCCCCATAATGTTGTTTTAAAGGGGTTTTGGGACTCTTTTACAAGCATGGAGAACCATGGTTCTTTTGGTTCTTCTATGGCATTGCTAAAATAATTTTTCACAGCATGTTTATAAGTGTAATAAGAAATACTGCCCCAGGCTTTTGTGTGTTTACAGTACTGTTAGTGTTTTTCTCTAAAAACATGTCATAACATTTTACAAAGCAACTTAGAGCCCTATTAAAATACATATCTAATAAAAGTTTAGTATCCAATATTTAATCATTTTGGGGTCAGCTATATGCTATGATGAGGTGAAATTATTGATTTCCAGTGTAAATAATTCCCTGAATGTCAATGAACAACACTCCTACAGTACTCAGTAAACCCATTCAGGTGCTGTGGCTTCTTTCTTGTTGTCTACAGTACCTTTTCCTTCATTCTTCTCATCTTCTGCATTCCCTCTGTCTGGCTGTGTCGGTTCCCGTTCCACAGCGCCCCCTGCTGGCTCGGGCTGTGGCGTCTGCTGTGCTGATTCTGTTTGTGTGTGACGACTAACTAGTTTTACAGAGTCAGTCTGGGTCACACTGGTTTTGACCTTTGGTCTGACTGTTTGCGTCTGAGCCTCCACTTTGCCCTTCTCAGGCTCTGGCCTGTTGGAGCTCCGGTCAGGCTCCTGAAGTTTAGCCTGGTCCTCTGACCTGGATGCGGGGTCTCTGTGCTGGCTCTGGGATTGGGCTGGGGTTGAGGTCTCAGATTTTTTGGTCGTCTTCTTCCTTCCACTCTCCCTGGGACTGTCATTGTTCCCGGCTGCTGTGTTCACTCCTTTCTTTCTCTCTTTGTTTTGCCTTTTCCTTTTCATTTTCAAGTTTCTTTTCTCAAAAAATGAGGAAGTACATTACAGTAAATGTAGCTATGATTACATTAGTACTGAAACCAAACAGACTGCGACTGAAATACACAGCTTCATGGGGACAATGCAGCTTTACTCGGGGAACGTGAAGTCTGTCAAGAGAAAGTACAAGTTACATTAAGTCAAATGCCTCAGTAAAGGGGTCTATAATAATAATAATAATAACAATAACATTAAAATAAATTACAAAAATGTAATAAATACACTAATCAGCAGTACCAAGGCAGGTTCACAGATACTAACAACACAATGTACACTCCAAAATTACAAGAACCCACTATTTCAACACACAGCCCTCAAACCCTCAAATGTATCTACCCCAATCAACCCAAGTGCACACAAGACCCTCATCACTTATCATCTATACATACCTTCCACAACATTGTTTACAAAAATTTATTATTAAAATTATTAAAAATGATGACTGATTGTCTGATTATGTTAATGCAAACATGACATTTATATATTTTTGTTTCATGAGAAAACCTAAAATCCATTAAAAAGTTTAAAGCTGATCATGCTGGTTAAGTAGTTTGGTCAAGCTGGTCAAGCTGGCAAGCAGCATGGACATGCTAGTTATGTTGGTGATCATAATGGTCATGCAGGTACCATAGACAAGCCTAGAACGTAAGCAAAAACATATGCAATGTTGGTCTACATATGGTCAGGGTAAGATGCCTGTATTCCCAAAGTAATAACAATAATAGTAATAATATCATAACCTGTCTCATCCACTATGATTTACTCTGATATCTATCTCTCTCTCTCTCTCTCTCTCTCTCTCTCCTAGCTTATATAGCACCTATTCTCTTACACTCCTAATGTTGGTGCACTTTTTCATGTGATGACTCGAAAAGCCACTGCCCAAACCTGTCTGCAGCTGCTGCTCTCCTTTAGGCCTCAGGGTTGCTTCAGAGAGGTTCCTCCTAAGTTTCGTTTCCTTGTGTTGGTGAAGGTTCACTGTTTGGGCGTTTCAGCTCTTTGCTGTGGTTCATGCAGGTCATCGCCCTGCTTTATTGGACAGGGCACTCGAACAGAGCTGAAGGTGTCTCCTTATCCCAACTGTCTTCTCCTCTAGCATTAGGTAAGTAGGTAAAGTAAAACGCAGAGCCTACCTAGGGGTTGTGGTCCTGGGCTCCGTGCTGTGCTGGGTGCTGTGCTGGGTGCTGTGCTGGAGTGGCTGCTGCGCTCTGCAGCTCTGAAGTCTCTCTCCACACTTTCAGTTTCGTTTCTCCAGCTCGCCCCTGACCCGGCCTGGAGCCTGAGCCTTTCAGCAGCGCTTCAGTTTCACCAGTTAAACTAGGAAACTTTAGACGAGACTGTAAAAGGGAACTGCTGGAGACACGTGAGCAGATAATAACACATTATTAATTATTAAAAAGATAATACATGTCTAACAGTGTTTTTACAATCTTGCACAACAGCCCCACCTAGCGGCTGAAACACGCAGTGGTAAAAAACGCGACGGTGTTGACCGCACTGCTGGTAAATGAGGATCTATTTACTAATTATATTTATTTTTTATATATTTAAAAAATATATTAACATTTATTTAAAATGTAATAATTAGACAAGATTATATTTATAAAGATACTGCATGTTTCTGTGCCAGCCTACATTTGCAAAAAACACATATTATATGCATATATATATATATATAAACAAATACATAGTGACTATAGAAATGAAAGGCTTGTGTGTGTTTGTGTTTGTTTATTAGTTAGGGTTACGGTTGTACAGATGAAATACATATTTTACATATTTTGCATATAATGCATTTGAGCTTATTTTAAGTAACTCAAATAATGGCAATATCTGAGTCACATCAAACAGTAATAATAGTAGAAATAAGAGCAAATGTAATACAGATAGTAGTTCAACGTGCTTCACAGAGAGCTGCGACAGTTCAGCAACAAATAAAACAACAACTCTTACGTTTCTGTTCAGAATCAGTAATAAAACTCATGAGTAAGAATGTGATTTTTTTTTTACAATAACAATTAAGATGATACATTAGATGGTAGAAGAATATACAATGGAATTTAGTTAAATTAAAGAGATGCATTCTCAAATGCTTTCAAAAAATGCTTTACAATAAAAAAGAGGCCTTTCCACTGTTTCTGTAATTTACAGAGGGGATTTATTTATATATATATAAGTCTATATATAAGTTGACTCCAGATGTGAACTCTTACATGTAGAGGACTCTGTGTGAAGCTCTTCTTGTGAAACCCATTTACTCTATTAAAGAAAGAGGTAACAGGAATAATGGCATGATGAAACAGCAGATTGCAATGACTGGGCAAGAGAAGAGAACGCAGTGTAAACAGGCTTTGGTTACACAGTTGCAAACATACAGTGGGACATAAAATAAGTGTAAAACTACCATTACCTAAAATAAGCTAGCAATGCAAATGAATTCTGCCAATTAAAGGGTGTACACACACACACACACACACACACACACACACACACACACACACACACACGTATATATTGTTTGTTTGTTTTTTCTTTTTTTTATTCACATACATTCACTTAATGTAATTTTCCCCCCCACTTGTGTCAAAATGTTATGATGAATGGACCAACTGGAATGTATATTCTGTGTGTATTTTGTATTTATTTAATATAATTTTTATATAACTTTATTTTAATATGTTTAGTATGTATATAGTTTTGTCCTCCTGTAGAGCATCAACCTGAGCCTCACCACAAGCATTTCAATGCATAAATGTCCTGACAAATAAACCTGAAACCAAATAATCTCTCTCTCTCTCTCTCTCTCTCTCTCTCTCTCTCAACCTTCTTCTACACTTGTGGGATTTCTGGTTTCTTCACTTTTCTCAGCACCACTCTGGTTCTTCTCCTTGGTGTGGCCTCAGGCTCGTTTCCTCCTTCTCTAGGACGCTGCTCTCTGGGGGCAGAGGAGCTCCTACCTGCCCGAACATCGTCCACAAATGACTCCACTGACTCAAACTTTGCACTGAGCTCGCCCAGTCGCTCCTTCAGCGCATTAAACTCCTTGTAGAGATCACCGAGGGCTTCAGACAGGGGCTGGATCCTGCAGGGGTTTACAGGGGGAATTTATGGGGGGAATAATTTTTAAATGTAAGATTAGAGTAATCAGAAGACCACCACACAGAATTTAAGACCCACCAGCTTGCTTATTGGCTCTCTGGCTCTCTGAAGGTGATAAGACTCATTACTTAGGTATGACATTTTTTAAATAAAGGATATAGAATTCCTCAGTGCTTCGTAGTACCAAAATAACTTGTTTAGGATCATTAAACTTCATCTCAACAAACAAACAAATGTTTGGCTCATCTGTATCTTTAAATTAAGACATTTCTGCTCTTGTGGACCTGAATTTTTTTTTACACTCTTAAAAATAAGATAAAAAGCTCTTTGTGGAGCTATCACAAATCTCCAGGACCTTACACTCTTAAAAATAAAGGTTTTTTTTTTAACGAGGCCAAAGAAGAAGCACTTTTGGGCCCAGAAAAAAAAAATGTTTATAATAGAGATGTGCGAGTATTAAGAACCATTAAATTGGTAAAGGACTGTTAGGAATTCGGCAGATTCAGGAGTCAGATTCAGGAGTCAGGAGACTGGATCTTTAGGGTTGGAGTTTTATTCACGTGCAGACAGAAAATCAGACACGGGCACAGCTCAGATGATCATGGTCAGTCTAGTCTGATCAAGTCCAGTTCATTCCAGTCCAAAGACTGCATAGACTTTAGGTTTAGGTTTAAGTACACTGAGGTGAGGGTGAGGAGGAGTTTAAAGAGGGGGTATGTGAGGGATGAAGGTGAGGGTACTTTAGGGAATCAACATGGGGGGGGGGGGGTGATTGCATCATCTCATGGTTAAAACTTCAAAGGATCAGGATTGGCAAACAAAGCAGTAAGATGACCATTTGCTAACTTTCTATATGGCTGAAACCACAAGACAGTCAGTAATCTTAGAGAGGAGCACATTTTCTCTCAGAACCCATAAATTAACTAAAACTTCTATTAAAAAGTTCTTCACACATCTCTCTTACAAACATGCTTTTGTGGCATTACTCAAAGAACCATTCGTAGGACCTTTCTTTTTAAGGCCCTAAGCACTCATGGTTCCCACAAAGAGCTTAAAACACACACCCACACTCCACCCACTGTAAACCATACTGAACTGACCTCCCATAGTCCGGCAGCACAGTGCTGTGGTCATTGAGGAGCAGGTCTTTCACCTGGGTCATGATGGCATACTTCCAGTTGTCCAGAACCAAGGTGAGATTTGCACATCCTCTGGAGTTGGTCTTCTCAGCTACAATACTCAAACAAAAACCACCCGCTCTCCATTTTAATAAGAAAACACGTAGCCGTGGATATTTATACCAAATCTACAACTGGTTCCCAGTATGCCTTGAGTGTCAATAGCAAGAGTACGATACACACCTAGTTCACAGTACTGAAGTACCTTACAGATTCCGACGGAAATTGCTGCGATATATAAGCGGTGTGTGTGCATTTGCACAAATGTGTCAGCAATGGATCCAACAAACTTTATTAAGCCAACATGTGTATATGTGTATATACATATATATCCATATATATACATATACATACACACACACACACACACACAGATCAGCCATCACATTAGTACCACCTGTCTAATATTAAATTGCTGTGAAACAAGTGAAAATCTGAGATGCTATTGGTCGGATATTGGCACACGAACACCACCAGGCTGGTATTTTACTTTTTTTTTTTCATGTTAGGAACCAAAGTGGAGGGCCTAATGTAGGGGTGTGGATGGGGTATAATGTCTCAGTATCTTTCTACCACAATCAGAGTTTTACCTTCAGCTCGGAAATCCCACTCAGCATTTTGTCTTCTGCTTTTCTGTGCGGCTCCCAAAGAGAGCATTAAGAGCAGTGACAGGAGAATCTGCATTTCTTCTACACAAACACACACCACACAGTAAATTACTCAAACTTAATTATATTAATAATCATAATGATTATAGTTAGTATATCAAACAGATACAGAATTGACAGAAAACCAAGACATAAAATTATCATAAACAAAGCAAAGCTTACCTGAAAAGGAATTTCCCCAAAATAATCCTTAAAGTTAAAGCTTCTAAAATGTGTTAAAGCATCCAGTGACTGCCCAGAATAATTCTCCTGCTTTTTTATATCCGTCAAGTTTTAATCCCGCCCACTTTTTGGATTTATGCTTAGAGAGAGGGATGGAGACTGCAATTCACCTACGGTGCACTGTATGTTCCCTTTTCATGAACATGCTAAACAATACTGTAAGTTACACTTACCCAACACTACAGGGTGCCCACCCCCTGGACATATGGCCCATTATAGGCAGGTGTGGGAAAACCACAGGAGTTGTTAGCAGGGTCTACTGCAGCTACCCCCATCCCACAACTCTAGAGAGGAAACTAGCAGCAGTGGGTAAAACAGGCGTGTACATCCACATGAACCTATTGGCACCATGTCTAATTCCTGGCGCGAGGTAGAGGGGTAAAAAGCCCACCATCATTGAGCGGTGGAGCAGTGGAACTGTGTTATTTGGAATGAGGTGGGGTGGTGATGATCCAGAACCCGGACCTCACTAACGTTCCTGTCACTGAATGCAATAAAATCCTCACAGCAATGCGTATGTAAACGGCAACCTATTAGAAAGCCTTCTTCCCTGGACAGTAGACAGTTACTCCAACAAAAGCAAGAAAAACTGTCTTTACTACACTTGTTTTCTGAAGAAAAATGATTAAGCAGATGTCCCAATACTTTTGTCCAGATATTGTAGTTCACAGATGCATTGAGGCAAGTTGGAGTTATTAAGCACACGTGTATTCTTGGATGAAATTTGGTGAATTAGCTTACCCTTTCTCCTCAACATGATGTCTTTCTTTTTATATTACAACCAGTAAGTCATACAGGGGGGTGGAGAAGGGGGCTTTCTGTAGGTAAACCCATCTCAAACCACTTAGGCCTACATCAAAAGAGAGGTTACAGACAGGGTCTCTCAGAGGTTGACGTGGGATGTGTTTGATGTTGACAGCTCAGCACCAAAACAGCATTCCTGGTCATCATCTGTAACACATCTGGGGCCCCAGACCAGAACAGGTCAGACAGCAGAAGGGGTTCAGTGAAGCCCACTCTGTTCTGCGCAAAGGAGCAAGCTGAAGGTCCTGTGATAACCAGGCCTCATTTTACTCAAACTAGATAAGCTTTAAAAGGGCCACAAATACATTTATTCTAAAATTTGAGATATTTTAGACCCGTTTTTACTGGATTTTTGTGCATGCTCACATGTGGCTGGCCCAGAACATCCCACTTTATAGATTATACAAGCTGTATGTTCATAGCAATGGGTGCTCCCTCAAGCAGCTATCACTAATTAGAGAATGGGAATATCCAGTATAACATAAATAGGTTATACAAAGTGATTGGGAATGTGTTTTTCCTTACAGTGAAGCCCCTCCTGTGGTCCGTTTCTGCTGCATCCCGTCCACAAGAGGAAAGGAGAGTAGGGCCATCTCTCCAAAGAGCAAACCATCGCTCTGGAGATGATGTTTGAGATAAAGAAGCACCTGAGCACAGCTGAAATCAATCATAACTAGGGGTGCCCGGATTCTTCTGAGCATGTAGAGAGAGTTATCTGGACAAGGTTTGGACCTACTTCTAGACTAACCTACCAAAGCAGTGGTGAACCGCCATTGGAAAAGCTTGTAGGGTTAGTCTTAAGCCTAATCTAGGTCTGGGACAGCACATAAGACTCTGCTAAAGCAGGCTTAATGACTGTGCTGACCAGAAAGCATAGGAGTAAGTGAAGGACCCCTCATAAGCAATGTTAGCAGAACATTTATGGATCATAAAAAGTTACAGATCTGCAGGTAAAACAATGTCCAGATACTTAAAATAAAAGGGGAGGCCATGTGTTACCTCCCAAGTGTGCAGTGACTGAGTAATTCCAAGCAGGGATGCAGCAAACCTAAAATCACATTAGATAGACAAAAGTATTGGGACAGCTACACATTACATCTATAGGAGCTTTTGTAACATCCCATTCTAAATCCATAGGCATTAATATGGAGTTGGTCCCCCTGTGCAGCTCTAACAGCAGGTTTTAAGCTCTGCAGTTATTGAGTCAGCAGAGCGTTTGGAGACACTATGCACTATGCTCTGAGCTCAGCACTCGGCCCTGACCCTGCTCTGTAGCTTGACGTAGTCCGACACTCTGTCTGAGATGCTGTTCCTATTACAGAACCACACTGGACATTAGTGAGCTCTCTAGAACCACACATTCTTTCACTAATGTGTGGAAAGGCAGACTGCATGGCTAGGGGCTGGATTTTATACACCTGCAGCGATGGGACTGAATGAAGCAACTGAATTTATTACTGAAGAGCTGTGTCCCAATACTTTTGTCCATACATTATATATTTACTTTTACTAGGAAAATGTGTACTTGAAGGTAGAGCCAAAATGTGAACAGGTAATGACTGCACTGAATATTGAGATAACATATTTACAGTATAAACAGACAACGTATATTAAAAAAGGCAGAGAGAAATCACCACATTCAAATGAGCAGGTTTTTATTGTTGAACTGTTACTTCTGCATTTCATTCTCCAAACCTGGCCTACAACATACAGCCATGGGCATTCTTCAGACTTTAACTGAAAGGATTGGGATAGGCTTGTTTTCAGTGGAGGAAGATAGGAGTTGAACTGGATTCCAGAGGGGGGGAGCGATCTATTAAAAATTCACCTTGAGCACTGGAGCACACTGCAACATTAGAAATCCCATAACTAGCAAACTCATAAACCTCCAAACAGAAATGCGAGTCATGTTTGACCTACAGGAGATAAATATATCGATTTTTGTGTGTTCAGTTAATTTGGGCTGAGTTAAGGTGCAAAGATGTGGATGTTGCAATGTTAAAACAGCAGTTCATTAAAAAAATAATAATAATAATAAAAAAAAAAAATGATATACCACTACCACGGGTCACCATGTGTACTTTTCAAAGTAGAGTTTCATCCATGTACCATCTTGTCACATTAAAGTATATCTCACAAAAATAGAATTTTAAAAATGGCAGATTTTAAGTGAAAGCACATCCGTTTTTTCCAGGTTTACGATTCCTCGATTCCTGCTTTCTACAAATTAAGGGAAACCCAAGAAAAAGTCTTTTAAAAGAGAAACCCTGTGAAGGGTTTAGTGAAACCCTGTGAATCCAGTTTAAGGAAAGTCTGTGAAATAGGAATTCTGTCATTTTGCATGAGAGTTTTGCAAGTAGTGCGCCATCTTGCAGCATCTTGCCTCAGATTAGCTTCAGTCCATTTGAAACAGTAGGAGGAAGAAGTTGAAGTCGGCTTTGTTTTTGGGGACGGCTGCAAATCACCACAAAACCTCTTCTCTCCATGTTTGTAGTTTTTCCATCAGCTGATGCATTCTACACAGCGTGAACACTTGATGACAAAGGGTTAGATAGAAAACCACCTCATACTGGAGGTTAAGCATGTACCCCCCAATTTGGAAATGCAAGGATTTATTCCAACAACAAAGCACTAGGATCTACTTTTGGCTCAAAGTAAGACCTAAATACTCTCCAATAAAACCCTGCCAATAGTGCTTCCTCTTCCCTCCTTATTTCTCCCTTCCCCTCTCTCGCCCAGGTGTGGGACACACTGGTCCGTTTGGAACAGAGCAGCGTGGTGGTGTTGACTGCAGTTCCTGACCGAAACGTTATAATGACAAATGTTTTGGGCCTAGACCATTCACTTCCAAGCCTTTGCAGTGGTGCCACAAAGTGAGAGACAGAGAGAAATAATGAGAGCAGTAACTGAAGTGGAAAAACACTCCAAAAACTGAGGAGCTACGCTTGCTGTGTGCTCATTCAGAGCTGATAAAAAGCACCCTGACAGCAAAGATACAAAAGGCAAAGAAATCCAGACAGTGGCTTTATGGCAGATTAAAGAAGCTCAAGCCGTAATCCAGTACTAAACCATGTGATGAGGCTGGGTAAACCCCTCCAAAACCACACAGAACACCACAGTCCTGAACGTTAGCTAAGAAAAATGAACAGGGAACATAATTTATGATTGAAGAAAGCAGTCTGTGCAATCTTTAATAGGGCTCCCTTCTAAATCTTCTTTGAGGAAACCAGCAATCATGGTGAGCTGCATGGGCCAGTTGGTGCTCGCGTTTTTGCAGTGCATTCAACCACGTGAAGATCCATCAAGTGCTTTTTCAGCATCATAGTTTTCTGAAATTGAGATTGTATTAAATTCTATTAATATACATATAGCTATGATCCAAAAAAAGGAAAAGAAAAAGCCTCACTGAAATTAAATAACAGTATCAATCCTTATCTCCATATTATTTACACAACATGTCTCCAGGCTGTAAGAGCAGAAGGGAGCAGAAGATCGCTTCCACCAAAAAAAAAAATTCAGCAAGTTTCATCAAAGTCCAGGAAGCAATACTGCCACCAGATCAATTTGGACCACGGAGAGTGGGGGGGGGGGGGAAGCCTTGGCCAAGTGCTTTACCTACAAAAACAAAAAATCAGTCCCAGCAAGCCGTGCGGCCACTGCAGAGAGAGGCTACAGGAACACACAATCATCTTTAGCTCTGTACGCTTAGCCAGCCATGTAGGCCGATGCACCACAGGCATTCGCATAGCAACCCAGCACAGTCAGTGAGGGAGTGAGCGGAGTTTGGAATGGGGTGGGGAAGGGGTTAGGGTGGAGCAAGTGTGTAAGGGACGGGGCAGGGCTTTGGGGTACACACCCACTCCTGCTGCTGTCTCCCGGCGCAGTGGTGTGGTCGCAGTGTGGGATGCGGCACTTTTAACTGCGGGGCAGGCTGCACATCTCGCAGTGCTCCGTTCCCGGTTGGTTCATGAAGGTGCAGTGGAGGCAAGACCACATGGCGGAGGATGATGCGGGGACTGATGGGCCGCCCATAGCGTAATCGAGAGAGCCGGGCTGCTGCCCTCCCACTGTGCCTAAGATTGGAGGTGAAGAATTTAAAACATTACAAATAGAAAATAAGTAAACAATAAACATTAACTAAACCTAAAGCTACATTTAGACAATGAGGGAACAACTAAAGCCAACAGCAATCAAATACTTTGTTAATCACAACTTCTCCTAACTATTAATCTTCTAATTTGATATTATAATTACAGCAATTAGCCACAACATTAGAAACACCTGCTTAGTATTAAGTAGGTCCTCCTTATGTCACCACAACAGATTTTACCATTCTAACCTCTGCAGGCATCCTGTGGTATCTGGCACTAAGACTAGCATTAGCAGCAGATCACTTAAATCCCTTTAAGCCCCTAAGTTGTGAGGTGGGGCCTCCATCAATGAGACTTACTGGTTGTCCTTCTTGGAACTCTTTCGACCACTGACCACTAAATACCGGGACCACCACACAAGACCTGGCTGAGGTCTTGGAGATGTTCTAACCCATTTGTTCAAAATTGGCCCATTTTGTCCCTGCTTTTTGCACATCACCTTCAAGAACTGACTGTTTATTTGCTGCTAACAGATCCATCCCTTGACAGTGGTGCTAATGTCAGTGGTGCTAATGTCATGGCTGATCGGTGTATTACTATTACTACTGCTTAGCATATCAAATGATTCTCAAAACACCAGTGCATAATAAAGGACTGCTGTTGTGTTAAGGTGACCTTATACCACTTGATAGTGACTTACAAATGGTTGTGGTTATAAGTGGTTTGCCACCGTTGCCCTTAGCTTGCTTAGGGCTTCATTTAGTTCTGTGACATCAGATTGTAAAAAAGCGCTATCCAAAAGAAGACTAAATAATATTGGCCAGTATTAAGTCTCTACAGATTTGTTACTACTGATAAAACACCAATAGTTCACACACTTCTGTACACAGCTTGTTTTATAGTATTACGGAATGTAAGAGCAACCCTTGAATCAGAAACCATCACATTCAGACAGTAAGATGATTAGGTGATTAGATCAGATAGATGCTGCAATTGCTGCCTTTGTTCTAGTAAGAAATTTACTCACTACAGAGTTGTTCAATGGTGGCCCACTGCTCAGATTTCTTCCAGGTCTGTGCCAGCTCCTCATTCGAGGTCTTCACAGCATCCAGCAGGAGTCCAATACTGTCCTGTAAATAAGAATACATATGTAAACTTTATTGCCTAGGATGCAACTGTAACTGATAACTAGGGGACATCCCAATCAGGTTACACCCCCCCGCCAAATCCGATCGGAGTCTCTTAATGCAGAGTACTAGCAGATACTGATCTGATCTTTGCGTTTGTACAAATAATAGTCACACGGTTTAGATCAGATGAGCTGCTGATTAACATGCTCAGTAAAAGCCCTTTATTTTTAATATCAGTTACTATAATGAGACATTGTCACTTCCTGTGTTCTTACGTTCTTATATCTGTGGTTGTTGGTCTACTGGTGTGAAATAGCTGGTTTAGAGTGGGTGAATGTGCTATGTGAAATTAGGTTAGAGGGTTTTTTTTTTTTTATAGCTTGTGTGTATTAGCATTATCGTTTGCCTATACTCGGTTCTGAATGGGCTCTTCAGGGCTGGTTTAAAAACAGAGAAAGGCGAGCGGTTCTCCTGCAGGTAAGACGGAGCGTTCCAGCGATGGTTTTATAAAGGGTTAGATATTATGGTCTGTTTTCATGTTCCACTGTAAAATGGCTCCACACTGCAGACTCTCAAATCATTTATTTACCTTCTGAGAAAGTCTGCACTGCTGCAGCCGACTGGGCAATGATATCTGTTAATGGGGCCTTGAGGACACCAGATGGGGCTCTGAACATTGTGGTTAAAATAAACACTCAGAACTGGACTAAAATAGCAGATAACCGATTCATTAAAATATGCCTGGATCAGCCCGGACATCTCTGCTGAGAACCGAGACTACAAAGCTGACCACTAGACCTTCGGTTCCCAAGTGTACTGACAACTGCATGATACTAGCGACACCTCACCATTTAGCCTGATAAATAAATGGTCGCTACCCAGTGGAAGTGCCTGGGTTAAAGTAACAAATGTCAAATATCTGAATACAACGTCTAAATGTTTTACTTACTGTAAGAGTATGTGTATGTAGATATGACTCACCCGCAGAGGCATGACCTCATTGGTGACCAGAAAGTTGAGCAAGTGGAAATCAGAGACAATGTTCAGGAAGGACGAGGAGGAGGAGGGACACTGGGAGAGGTACGTAGCTAGACTGTGAAAGTCCTGAAACAAACCACAGAGATTCTTTACCTTAATGAAAGTCATTAAAGAACACATCCTAATGCTCAAATCATCTGTACAAACACCTTAACAAATCATAAACATCAAATGCATGACGACTACACTGAAGAATAGCTGATATTAGTGAGAGACTAAGAGGATCGGTTCACATGTGGCCAGCAGCTGTCGTTTTCAAAGGACTGTCAACGAAGTCAATGTGTTGAAGGTATGTGAGCTTACCTGCGTCTCCCCCAATGCGTCTCTGTTCTCAATGGGGAAGCGGAGCGTGGATGAGAAGGTGAACACAGGGTCCTTGGGAAATGTGGTGGTAATCTGTTCAAAAACACATCAGAATCAGAGCACTGTCCACAGGCTGATTTAGAAAATAAGCAGTAACAGCTTAGCATTCATGCCAAGGTAAAGGACAAAGAAGTATATGGAAAGTTACATTGTTTGATACAGATATATTCATTTTCAAACCTAAAGGGAGTAGTAATGAGCCTTCAGACTGACATTCAAATTAAGGAAAAACTGTGTAAATTGGATGTTTCAGACTCTCCCATTTATTCCAATTTAAGTAGGGTCTGCAATTACATTAAGATGCAAAGGCCTCTGTGACCCTTTTCAAATTACAGTGATCAGCAAGTTAAACGTTTGTTCGTGTTGTTTGCTTGTTGCCAAAGCACTTAAAACGTATTAGATAAGAATTAACTACAATAATTCATATTCCTACTTCAAACCCTGTGGAGAGATTTAGAAAAGGGACTGATACTCACATCAATAATTAGGTACTCCACAGGTAGAGGCCGTGCTAGGTATGTGATGTCATTGCCGAATTTGTCTTTATCCTGTTTGTATAGAAAGAAGGACAAATACACACAGAAAATGAAATACAGACAAAAAATGATCAAGACAATTATTACCAGCTCAGCCCAGATTTACCAGCTCATTTACATTCCTACAACACTGACAGCAATAATCCTGAAGATCTCTTTAGCCATTTTCAGGTTCGAAGTAAGTTCCGAAAACCGAACCTCCGGAAAACTGCCAAGGCCATCTTTAGGATTCCTGCTGTCAGTCAGCAGAAGAGTTAGCACTGTTAGTACAGTACAAATCTTAACCACCCATTTGTACGTTCAAGAAGCATTTCAGGGTACGGTTCTCATTAATACTGATTGATGCCATCTCCAACTCACAAAAGACAGTATAGCACAGCTTCACTATGCCAACATTTCTCCCAGTTTCCCCAAATTTGTTACTCTCTTCTGGGATTCTTGCTAAACAGTAAGAGACTGCTGAATATCTGTTGTGTGAAGCTCAATTATAGCAGAGCCTGGTTTCTGGTGCACCCTTAAAGCTGCCTATTGCTGTGGGAAAAAAAAACAAGGTTCAGCTGGGAATCATCTAAAACAAGCACCTAAAGTAAAGTGATGTGCTGCACTTGCAAATGGCATGGCTTTGCCTTTGAAATTGATGGATCTGCAGGACTGTGGAACACAATGAAGTGAGGGTCTTGGTATGAAACATGATACACATGCACTATAGAAGACATATGGTTCTGAGTGATCACTGCATGACATGATTCTGTGCGAATGTACCATAGATGTCAGTCTGTGCATGAAAACATCATGTGTAGTAAATGTACAGAAAAACTCCACAAGCCCTGCCTGATGTTCTGGAGATGAATGAAAGAATGAATGAGCTGAAGAAAGAATGAATGAGTGACTGTCCCAATATATTGTATGTATGTATATTAAGTTTTGCTGCCAAAAAAACTGGGAATATGTCCCTTGTGTGGATTCTGCGCTTTAGTCGATGTTAGCTAGGTCCCAAAATAGGAAAAATATTTGTGACAAACTGAAATGTTGACACACGGTCTAGCAAAGGTAAAAGACCTTGTGTTGAAGATGACCAAACCTTACTGATTTTTAAATGCAGCTTTTTAAATGTATCCTGCTGCTAAATTAATCCCTCCTAAGAGCAGCCCAACAGCCACTGTTTACCACACGCTCCCTGTGGTTCCCACCGTTTATTAACTTTAATAGATGTTCAAACATCAGAATTGGTGTATATCAGAGTGTATATACCTTATAGAAGACATCAGGGACATACTGCTCACTGCTGGACTCTTTAGCATAGCCAAGTTCAGGGGCGTCTCTGCAGGGCAGCAGGCACTCATCCCTCACAAGAGCCATGCACTGGTTAGACACCTGATAGCCTTCAAAATGCACCTGGTTATCTGGACCACCTGCACATGCAGACACATATGGGCACACATTTTGGTTAAAGCTAAATATACACTATATAGTTTTATCATTTTAGAGTTTTATTTTTGTATACCATAAAAACAAAGTACTACAATATCACGCCAGAATGTGTGTGATAATGTGAAAAAAACATCCTTCCTATAAACTGTGGTCTAAATAGCCTCTTATCAGTGAGGTAACAGACCCAGGCCCAGACTTCTCTAACTAAGACAATCCAGAGAGCTGATAAGTGACATTTAATACATGATCCATATTTCGCAAGTTAAAAACTACAGCATCTCTGCACAGAGCTTGTTCACAGCACCCAGCAGTTCCTCGTTCAGCCACTAGATGGAAATACAGACCTCTTCCACAGCTGCAGAAACTCTAATGCGTGAAACGAACACGTCTCATGGGAAGCAAAGTAAAGACTTAACACTAATAGCCTGATGCACACTGAGAGTACATCCCTCAGCCCAGTACAGTGAAGATCACTGTGGTGCATCAGTGGAAAGTAAGGTTATATTGGTCTCTTTTTTTGCAATAAACAAGATGTTTTGTGAACCTTTACATTCCTGCCTATTACTACCATAGCTAATTAAAATGCAGTTGCTGAAAGAAAATAATGAGGTGTGTACCTGTTGCTACTACAGTAACATATTTTGATCCAAAATGTCCATCAGGAGAGAGCCGGCAAGGATTAGGGTGCCGGTTCTGGAAATGTCCCGCTGTGATACACTCCTCAGCGCTCAAGTAGTAAGAGTCCTGTAAAGGAAACACATGACCGACTTCAACACAAACCCATTAAAGAGTTATCAGGTAGGCTAAGATTACATTTCCACAAGGTTGTTTTTCCTGCAAAACAAACAAGCAAGACCTTTGTATTACCTTGTTTCTAGTATAACGCACTGTGCCTATTCTGGTATCCTCTGACAGCAAATCTGTGAAGATCCACCCCACCTAAAAACAAAAATAAATGAATCAAATAAAATTTGAATAATAAAGACAAAAAAAACAACAAACAGATGGAGAAATAAAGGGAAGAGACAGTGAAACATAGACAGAAGTGTCTGTGCAAATAATGCCATCAACAGTTTTTGCTAGTTTACCAGGTCATGAAATGTAACCTAACAGAAATGTAATCAAATCAAATCACTTTATTTGTATTGCGCTTATTATGACTGAAGTTGAACTTACCTTGCGAAGGCCCAGTTTAGCAGCAATTTCCTCCACTGCTGCAGCTCTCGGATCCTCTATCAGCTCCAGGCTGTTCTGAGTGCCAATCTGAAACCAGACAAAGAGGAGCTATTACCGCAGGTTTACTTGATATGAAGGAACAAGGAGGAAGACTGAGTTCCACAGCACAGTGTAGTCTCTTCTTTTGTTAGCAATATTACGGATTGCCAAATCACTGGAACAAAGAAAAGTGATTAAGCTGAATAACAAAAGCACTTTCAGCGAGAGCAGCCGGCCCTGCAAATCAGAGCTGCAGGTCATGTTCATTTTTAAATAGTTTAGGACCAGAGAATGATGGGTCGGGTCCCTCTTGTGAGTCCTGGTTCCTCCTAAGGTTTGTTCCTCCAGCTCTGAGGGAGTTTTACTTGCCACGGTCATCTTTGCTTAGTCACTGGAGGTCTTAAGTTTTTATGTCTTGTTGATCTCTCGTCCTCTTACCGTTTGCTGATTCTCCAAAGCTGCTTTGTGACAAAGCCAGCTGTAAAAAGTGCTAAACAAACACATTTGATTTGAGGTTAAGTTTCACAAAACACTCATGTGTGTCTAGTTTGTTTGCACTTATTTATTTGCAAAGAATCGCAGGATTAAAGCTAGCAGTAATAAGTGATATCAGTATCATACTATGCAGCTTTAGACGGTGCTTAGACTGTGTTAAGAAGAACAAGAGCACAAGCTTTAACACTGCTTTCAAACTTACCCTATCTCGCCCTCTTGTGGTCATGTTTTTGACCTTCATTTTGACATTAGACTGACAGCAGGAAAATTTGGATAATTATTAAGTCATGTACCAAATAAATGATATCAAATAAAGGTCACGGTCACACTCAAAACCCTTGTATTTCCATTATTTTTTGTTACATTTCTTAACATAATTGTGATACTTTTGGCAATCTGGTAGCTGTCCTTCACTTTGTGTCAGAATTTAATGATGAACGGACCATCAGAAATGCAACAAAATGACTCTGAAAAAAATCTTTTTAGATAGACATCTTTCAAAAATTAAGACGTTTGTCTTCTCATGTTAGGAGGTAATTTTGAAGATGCTAGGTTTTGTGAAAATGTCAGTTAGTATTTCCAAAAGTAATTAAACATTACCAGATCACCACCCTCCATAGGCAGACTGGAGTTCAATTCCCCACCTTAGCAAGCACACATCACTAGACAAATGAAAGTTATCAGGCCTTTGTAGAACCATTACCATTGTATACAGACATATACACATACTTGATTTAATAACTTCTTATCAGAAGAACTAGAGTCCAAAACTGTTCTGGACATTTAGAGACAGAAGGAGCTTGTTTTACACCAGTGCTCAGAATATTCCTTCCTGTTTAGGTGATGAAACCTATAGCTGATAAAACTAGAGTAGAAAATAAACATTGCCACTCTTAATAACAAATGAAGACTGCAGAGCATGTTGCTGTGATCTCATTTAGATCATGTCAGCAGACCCTAAAAGCTTAATCCTGTGCAAGACATCAGCATTGTTGGTTATACAGCCTATTAAAGCACTTACCTGTGGTGGTTCGTAGATGGCTGCCACCTCAGCTCGGATTCCCAAAGGGATGTCTTTGTGCTCGGTATAACGTCCATACAAGTAGCCCATTCGTTGGTTTCCTGTCTTCCTCCAGAAGTCCAAGAAACGGTCTGCGATGGTGTGGTTCTCAAACATGATGTTATCTACATGTCTGTATTTCTGCAAAGCAAACCATACCTTTGTTCAAGAACCGCACTGGAAAAGAAGGGTTTTAGACCAAGACATTGCTGCAGGACAGGCAGCCATGTAAAATCATTGGATCTCCAACTGCAACAGGCTATAAATTTAGTGCGTCTGTGAATCTGAGTGACATTCGTCTAATACCGCAGCTTCATAGATATCCAATCCACAGCTTAAGCGGACATCATTATAGTGACTGCTAGTGCAAGCGGAAATAAGGGCTGGGGGCTGTGGCATTTGACATTCCAGTCTACTGCTAGTTAGGAAACTACTGCATACCTGTCTATTCAGGGTGATGGCGCTGGGCTGACATTTGGTGCAGATGCCCTCTGGCCAGGGCAGATGGCCTTCACAGCCAGATTTGATCTTACAGCTGATGTTCTCCAATGCCACAAACTTGCCCCTGAGGAAGAGGAGAAGATAAGAACTTCTTTGGTCCGGAATCACCAGTTTATTTCTTTAAACTGTCAAAAGCGTCAAATAAAACTCACTTGTCTGCTCCACCGGTCAGCTTGCGGATGTAGGCGTGGAACGACATGTGTTTAACGGGTGGATCAAGATGATTCAGGTAGTCTTCATCAAAAGGCTAAGAAGAAGAAGAAAAAAAACTCATGATATTATGATATTTTGGAGCAATGCTGTGAGGATTTGATTGCATTTAGCAACAAAAGCATGAGAGGTCAGAATGTTGGATGATCACCACCCCACCTTATCCCCAACTCATCCCAAAAGTATTGGATAGAGCACCATCCATCATTCCACAGCTCAATGCTGGGGAGCTTTATACACCTTTAGTCCATGTCTGCTCCAGAGTCCTATTCTATTGGCAGTACTTCTCTACAGGGACTAGACAAGTCGTGTCTGTGTGTGCATGTTTGCACATCTGTGTCAGAAATAGGTGCAACGTAAAGTAGCTGAATGCATTCATTAGAATTGGTGTCCACAAACATTTGGACATTAAGTATCTTTGCACGCCATGCATGCAGTATGACTCAAAATCACAATGTTTGACAGATTTAGGGCACTCTGTATTATTCAGTATCTGAACTTGTGCTTGTGCGTCACATTCACAGGTGTAGAAAAACCTTAGAGTATTTATTTGAATAAGAATCGTATGCTCTTACCTCTAGAGGAACACAGTGCACACATTTCCCCATGGGACCATGCCGGCATCTGAAACACACACACACACACTTTATTATATGAAATTTCTTCATCATCAGTCTAGGTTATATTAAGTTTACAAGACTGAAAGACTCACAGCTGGGGGTCTCGATTTCTGTAGATCTTGCCCTCTTGTTTGGACAGAAATTGGTCGATCTCGTCCTCTGGAATCTGTGGAGCTGAGTGTGAACGTGACAGGGAGGATAATGATGAAGAGGAGGAGGAGGAAGAAGAGTGAGGCTGTGTATCCATGGTCTCACTCGAGGGACCAGCGGATGATGGGAAGAGAAACAGCATGTCTCCATGCCTGAACAGAACAAAGAGAAAGAGAGACAGAGAGAAGTCAGTTTAAGAGACACAGGGCAGAAGGAAGGAAGGTTGTGATTTACTCAGCATGTGTAAGTGCTGCAAAGTAGCTAAATGAATTAGCATATACTCTAATTAATGGCACGCAGACTTACTTGATTTTAAGCAGGCTGAGCGTCTTATTTTGAGAAAGAATCTCTCCAGTCTTGTTGCGGTTCAGGTAGACAGAAAAACCATTTGAGTTGAAACCAAACTCTTTAGCAACCTAGAGAGAGGAGAGAAAACATGGCCTGTTTTTCATGCGGTTTCACTTTCAAAGTGCATCTTCCAGTGCTATTTATACAAAGAAGAAAGAACACACAAAGACAATTTTAGCAAAACAAATCTGTCCTGTCTCTCTCTTAGATATTTAGTTCAGTTGTCAAAGTGCCAAATGATCAATTGTTCAGTTGTGGAACAACAAACCTCTGTAGTTCAGAAAACAAAAGCAACTCTGTGCTGGTTACACTGTATAAAAAGACAGAGACAGGGAGAAGAGACCAGAGGGAAAGCAAACAGAAAGAAGAAACTAGTGCCATAACAAGAGGAAGGGGGTAAAAGACAGGATGAGGCGCATTTACATTTGTCTGGTGTGGCTACATACTGCAATGGAGCATATTCTTCACTTTCTATGAGAAACACTGAAAGGGCTGAGCTGAACCTTTGTGAAATGAATCCATCTAATGTAGTTCATCTACAAGGAGTGTAAGAAAATACTGACATTTCACGATACTTTGATATTTTATGATACAAAATAAATTCTCAAAAACACAGTATTCATTTTTAACTAGTATTTTACATATGTTGTACTCTGCCTTCATGTCCCACGGTCCTGGAGTCCTAACTCCTGCACCCCCAGTTCCTTGCCAATACACAGCCCTAACAGTCTCCTTCATCAGCAGGCAGGTGCTGTTAAGCTAATTAGTGGCAACCGTTTAATGTATGAATGGTTCTATATATAACCAATTAAACATGACAAATGCAAGAAAATAAACAAATAAGGGCCAAAACCAAGGTAAATGTATGTAATGTAATGCACTATAATCCTAGCTTGTATGACTGACGCTGAGGTCATCACACAGCTGGCTGGAGCACTTAGCTTGACATTTAGCGGATCAATCAGAACATAATTAAGAGTGCTGTGCATTCGAAAACAGAGGCCAAAAGGTTGGCGCAGAAGTTAGCAGTACATGGAGCATGAATCTGCTGCCAGGACATGTTCAGCAAATGCTGATTTCATTAGCAACACTTTCACCCCAAAGCGTTTCCATCCCTCAAAATATCCATTTAAATCCGGCTGGACTTCAGGCCAAGAACTGACGCTATTATATATATGTCTCTGTGATCATGTGGAGAGCACACAGACACACAGGCCAGGCTCTTCGGTGCAGCCGGACATGTGTCACAAACAGCAGCTCGGCGTAAACGAGAACGAGAGCGCTCATTGATGTGGAGCTTCACACACTCACTCCCGAGCAGGTCATGAATCATTAATGGAGTACTGCAGAGTCTGGACTGTGCTAATATCTGCCTGATGATTTCCTAAGGCAAGTCTGTTGCCTTTGCAGCAGTGCTGCTGAACTTCATCTTAACCACAGTTCTTTAAAATAAGGGCATTTTCACACCTGCACTTTTTAGGCCGGTTAAATCTGACTTGCTTTCACCCTTGGGGCGAGTCGTTCGGGCAGGTGTGAACACAGTAACCACACTCGTATGTGGACCAAAACAACTACACAGAGACCCTTAAGAGGAGGTGGTCTCAGTCCAGTCCCAAAAAAACTCTGGGGCTGTTTGTTTGTGATGAGAATGTGAGCTAACCTTGAACCAGTAGAGGATTTTACACTAATGACTCAGGTTACGGTGAGGGGTCTTGTGCAGCTCTTCCAACGTTCCATAGTGCAAAGTGCTCTGGCCCAGAGCGGGAATGACAGACGCCATCAATATGATGTTGTAAAGCAACCCAACTGGACTTAGCTAAGCAGTTCCCATAGCCTGGTGTTAATCCGGAACGCACCGATCCATCTTTTTCTGTTCTGATACAGATAACGAAGTATGAACTTTGCGTATCGGCCGATACCCAATACCAATCTGATACCATTGTTAAATTAATAAACCATAAATCTGACCATCTGGGAGAGACTTCAGGATTGACAATCATTACTTTACATATTTGTAAAACAAACTAATAAATTATGTCTGTAGGTTACTCTGATCCTGGGATATGAAGTCTAGAATACCAGCTGTGCAAGAATCTGATTCTGTGAATGAATCGGCCCTTTGAATCAGACTAATTATCCAATACCCGATCCTAGTAACGGATGTGTGCATCCCTAGTGTTAATCTGGTATACTGCCCAGATCATTACTACAGCTATAAACAAATGCCATCCAACGTCATCGTGGCATGTTAAACTGCACAGATATCTGCACAGAAATCTGCACGACTCCGGAACACAAGACCTTCTTGTCTTGACCTGCATTTTCTTTCTTGCTCCCGCCCCAGACAGGTCCTGACCAATCAGATCAAATTTTGGTGCCCAATATTTGAGGTAAAGAACCTTTACCTCCTTAAATGGATTTGAAATTACACATCTCTATTACAAACATGGTTCCTCATGCAACCAACAAAGGTTCTTCTGTGGCATCGCTCACATCGCATCGCTTTTTTCTTTTTTTTAAGTGTAGGAGAGATGCTAAATCACTTCATGCCACAAAAACATTAGTGAAGTCAGGTGCTGATGTTGGATGATTAGTTCTGAAACATGAACTCGAGAGGTACTGGATGGAGAGTCGGCACTCAAAAACACAGTTCCACTGCTCCACAGACCAATGCTGGGGGTTTTAGACCACTCTGACACTTGGCGTCCTTTCGCTCATGTACGGCTGCTTCAGAGTTTTGATTGTACATGTGTTTGTGCAACCGAACACCTCAGTCAACAACATGTACCAAGTCAGGCAGCTGGAACTGTAAACTTCCTACGGGGAATGAGCATTTTAGAGCTTACTTTTGAGCATAGTGGCTTGTCAATTAGGCTGTGCATGCTTCCCCATATGTACTCATTTCTTTCAAGTAAGTCTGTTTGTGCTAGCACCCGTTTTGACAGTCCCTGTCCATATATTACATGCTAAACCAATGAACAGGCCTGAAATTCTCATCTATTTTAAAGAATTTTAAGAATTGCAAGTGTGTTAGATCGCAGCTGGACCTGCTCTGCCCAGATCAGCTAAGAAAATGGTGCATGACCGTAGAGTCCGTCTCCATTTTCAGCCGAATCTCATCAATAAATCAGCAGTGAGCGAGGCCAGGGCAGACCACAGCTTCAGATACTGTTGCTGCAGGTCCCAGCTCAGCAGTCAGAGCTGCTCGAAATGCCAGTACAACTGCTCAGACACACATCTATGGAAGCCTATTCCTGCCACTTGGGGTAGGGAGGACATTACAAAACATCCAGCACTGAATTATTAGTATGCTTCATCAATGCATGCATTTACAAGCACTTCATAATCTGACAACTGTAGAACATCAGATTTTGTAAGTAATCCAATCTACATGCACATAGGCAATCAGCTAATGGTAAACTCTGGGTTTACCAGCGTGGTAATCCAGTTTCTGCTTTGAAATCAGCCAATAAACTCACAGAATAGGATGCGACGTAAACATCATGTAAAAGCCAAACTTCATGTTGTGGCTTTATTATCTGTACATATCAAGCCTCAATATTAACGTAATAAAAATGTAAGCAATATTTAAATTCTTTATTTTATCAATCATGTTGTTGATTTCAGAGTAACTCCAAAAGCAACATCTTTTTGTCTCACTGATGCCGTTAAACGCCATCTCTGGTAGCAGGGTCTGTTTTGACACGTGTTTAATGTACAGAGTGTTTAAGAGTTAAGAGTATACATGCACAGAGAAACACAATTACTGAGCTAAAAGCCAGCTCTACATTCGATGTTTTACATTGGATTTCTAGCCCTTCCTCCAATCTAAGAAATTAGAGTATGTTGTTTACATGACTTACCATTACTGTAGAAATCGGATAATGAACGGATTTGAGGGCATATACACTCATTCAACTTCTTGAGTGATCTGAATTATAATTTTACACTTTCTCCTCCCAATTTGATGCTGTTAATTAACCCAACAGTTTGCAGCTATGCTAGCAATGCTCCTAACACAAGGAGGGTAAAGACTCCAATACATGTGATGTCAGCCACCACCTCTTTTCTAACTGCAAACACTGTGGCATTGCCCCAGAGGTCCCCAACTCTGCCACACCAGCCACCGGACGCCTGTGCTGGCCAACAAGACTTTAAGAGCGATGAGGGGAGAGAGCACCGATCGTGACTCCCGGGTACATCGCTTTCTTGTTATTTTTTTCGATATCTTGAGAAACATTCTTGTTGTCTGAAGGTGCTTTAAGCTTTTTGAATAAATGACTTCACTGACATGTTTAAAATAAGTGAAGCATCTATAGGTCTGTCCTGAAGACAGTGAGAGAGCAGGGGATGAAATAAAGAGCAGTACAATGGAATTAAGAAACCATGCTCTGGTTTTAATAACCTGATTATGCATATAGCCCAAATAGTGCTGGGAAATCTACTGTGTATTCCAGGAGACCATGACACGGACACACTGTGTATGTAGCGTCATACCTTCTTGAGAAAAGCTGCTGCAGTCTCTCGCTTGGTTGAGGTGATTTTCTTCATCCCCTCTGGAGACTGGACACGAATAATCTATGAGCAGAAAAACATCAGCAGCATGTCAATGCATGTCATCTCCAAAATGACAACTTTCAAAGGAAGTCGATGTCAAAGGCGTGTATTTTAATCAGAGTCATCATGAAATTCAGCACAATGTAAAAAACAGCCAGATTTACATTAGGTCAAATAAAAAAATGTCAAAAAAGGAGACTTCTGCATAAAAGAGCTGATATATTTAAACAGTTAAGATTATACTGTTTTGGTAAACAGCTCTTTTAATAGGTGACCCCAAGACAACTGTAGAAACAGTGTTTTTCTTCAATACGGGTTTAGCAACTCCTTTTACATCACAAGAACACTTCCCCAACACGTCCCCCCAATTGTCCTCAACAATGAAATGGTAATAATAATTGGGGTGTCAGTAAAAAGAATGGTTCCCAGTTAGAACTGGGCAATATGACCGTACTAAATTTAGCTCCTGGTTTAGAACCAGAGAAAGGAGCCTGGTTCTCTCACTGGTAGAACAGAGCATTTCCACCATAGTCTGGTTTCTAACCAGGCTCAATTCAGGAGTAAAGATGGGATGGGAGGAACAGTAACGCTTCCCAAATTGATCTATTGGGATAAGATATCTGTGTCGTTGTTTTTTTGGCAGAAAACAGACCACCTGACACACTCCTTACCTGCTGCTCTCTCCTTTACAGGGAGGCTCTGAGCGAACTCTAAGATACAATGTTCCTCGTCCCCGAACTTTTGTTCCACCTTAAATAATGCAGCAGTTACGCATGGACTCAATGAAACTGCGGCACTGTTCCATTTAAGGTAGAGTTTCCCTAAGAAGCTAATTTTAGCTTTAGTTTTGGCTGCTAACTGTTCACATCTCCCCACTTATGAGTTCAGATAAAGCTCTGTTTAGTTTCCTCACTGGGATAAGGTCTCAGATGAACTCTGTCTGGTCTAGCTTTCCAAAAAATGAGAAGTTAAGGGTCATGTCTATTGATGGCGCCTAAAGGACGGCAGATGGCACCCTGCTACAGCAAACCTAAGGATCGGAAGTGTACCGGAACCTTAAAAGCTGATAACCGATTTATTAAAAATGCCTGGATTGGTAATTTTTACCATATCGCCGAGCCCTATTCCCTGTACACCAAACACAGTTATTCATCCAATAATTGCCTGTCATGCTTTCTTCCTTTGGCTTCCTTTTTCCTCCAAGTCTAAAGCAGCTAATAATTACAGAAAGTTGTTTATTAAAATTCTGTTATTACTGTTATTATTACTATTATTATATCAGCCTTACTACAAAACTACAGAAGCTAATGTTACATGTCAAGGTCAATCAGCTGTGTTTGGGGTAAGGAGGACTTTGTAAGAGGGACAACTGGATTGTTCAGTGAACGTTTCCTTTAGGAGGCTGGAGTAATTCATGAGTAAGACTATGAGAGCGCATCAGCTGGAGATTTCACACATACTTTCCTATACCATCCCTTCAGAGAGAAGCAGGGGATCAATTTATCTCCTCCAATTCAATTTAGCTGCGCTTTAATCCACATCCCAGACGCCAGTCCACCAAGTCTATTCTTGTTATGCAAAAAAAAGTAACGTTTATTTTGACCATGCCTCGAAATAGTGGTGAGAAATATCTAGTCCATACTGGTACACATGGATACTGTGACATTTTCAGCGATGTATCTGATAAATATCGAACAATATATCCATGATAAAATAATTGTCAATAAAATAGCAGATATCCCATGAAGCAAAACTGCTTTTAATTATATTGTGTGTATTTTTTTTTCAAGGTATTGGCTAAATACCACGCATGTGTCACTTCCAGGGCGACTGAAATAGGGATGCACGATACCACTTTCCTTTCCAATACCAGATTTTCACCAGATTTGCTGATACAGAGTACAGATACAGATGCCAACTCCATACATCCTGATATTTGCAGTGTTCCACTTTTTATAGGTTGTACTTTATCTTAAATAAGATATAATAAGTGCTAAAATAAAGTGCTTAAAGTTCATTAAACTTCTGTGTAAAGGTAATAACTATTTATGACTGGCTTTCACTGTTGTTCAAATCTTTGGCCTTCATAAAGTATACAAACGAAAATGTTAAAGGTCAGTAAGCTTAACGGTATCGGTGCTCTCTATGGTCAATACCGATACCGTGTGTAAGTGCTGGTATCGGAGCTGGTACCAATATCTGCAACACAAATTAAAAATTCATAACATTTAGGGATGTCCGATCTGATCCAGTGACTCGGGACCGGGGAGATTCAGGCATCCTCTAGACGCCATCAATAGACATGACCCTTAACTTCTCATTTCTTGGAAAGCTAGACCAGACAGAGTTCATCCGAGACCTTATCCCAGTGAGGGGAACTAAACAGAGCTTTATCTGAACTGATAAGTGGGGAGATGTGAACAGTTAGCAGCCAAAACTAAAGCTAAAGTTAGCTTCTTAGGGGAACTCTGCAGTCCACCTTAAATAGTGCCGCAGCTCCATTGAGCTAATTTCAGCAGCGGTAACTGCTGCGTAACTGCTGCATTATTTAAGGGGGAACGGAAAAGTTCAGGGACAAGGATCCTTGTATCTTAGAGTTCGCTCAGAGCCTCACTGTAAACGACAGAGCAGCAGGTAAGGAGTGCGTCAGGTGGTCTATTTTCTGCCGCTTTTGATATTTTATCCCAATAGATCCATTTGGGAAGATCTACCATTCCTCCCATCCTGCCTTTACCCCTGAATTCCACCTGGTTAGAAACCAGACTATGGTGGAAATGCTCTGTTCTACCAGTGAGAGAACCAGGCTCCTTTCTCTGGTTCTAAACCAGCTCTGAACGGCGCATTCAGAACCGAGGAGGAGGCTGATACTGATACTGATACTAATACTCACACAAACCAAGTGATCTGACTGCAGAGCTGTAAAGGAACTGGGAGCTGAATGGTCAGGTTGGGTAAGTCAGACTGGACTGTAAGATATTAAACACTATAGCTTTTAAAACAGCTTAAAAAGTTGCTCCAATCAACGTAGATCAGATCAGAATTTAGTCCGATTACAGAAACTGGTGCTAAAATAGTGATTTTCCTGCTGTATTATTAACAGAAATCGATCAGATCGGTACTGGCCGACAGTCAACATTAAGAGGCTCAGAACGGATCGGGGGTAAAAATCCTTGATCAGGACTTTCCTACTTTCTGTAAATTAATTTTAAGGCCCCTATTGGTGCCATTATATGAGAAATATACAAAAATACTATAAATATATTAAAAAGCCCGTTAATGATGATATAAATGAGTTGATAGCGTGGCAGATTCAGTATGGATACACTGATCATGCTGGAAAATATCATCTGATCAACTGATGTTTAGATCATCATATGATGATGAACTGACAGCTGGACAGCCCACCACTACCCCCCCCCCCAACAACTCACAGCACCAACCGGCGAGCTGGCCAAACTGCACAGGTGTCATACTCTCAGCTGTCTAACTGCACAGCCAGCAGGACAGACAGAGCTGACAGACAGACAGACAGAGCAGACAGAGCTGACAGACAGGCAGACAGAGCTGACAGACAGAGCTGACAGACAGGCAGACAGACAGGCAGAGCAGACAGACAGACAGAGCAGACAGACAGACAGACAGAGCTGACAGACAGACAGAGCAGACAGACAGACAGACAGACAGACAGAGCAGACAGACAGAGCTGACAGACAGACAGACAGAGCTGACAGACAGACAGACAGAGCTGACAGACAGACAGACAGAGCTGACAGACAGACAGAGCTGACAGACAGACAGAGCTGACAGAGCTGACAGACAGACAGAGCTGACAGACAGACAGAGCTGACAGACAGACAGAGCTGACAGACTGACAGAGCTGACAGACTGACAGAGCTGACAGACAGACAGAGCTGACAGACAGACAGAGCTGACAGACAGACAGACAGAGCAGACAGACAGACAGACAGAGCAGACAGACAGACAGACAGAGCAGACAGACAGACAGACAGAGCTGACAGACAGACAGACAGAGCTGACAGACAGACAGAGCTGACAGAGCTGACAGACAGACAGAGCTGACAGACAGACAGAGCTGACAGACAGACAGAGCTGACTGACAGACAGAGCTGACTGACAGACAGAGCTGACAGACAGACAGAGCTGACAGACAGACAGAGCTGACAGACAGAGCTGACTGACAGAGCTGACTGACAGACAGAGCTGACAGACAGAGCTGACAGACAGAGCTGACAGACAGACAGCTGACAGACAGAGCAGACAGACAGAGCAGACAGAGCAGACAGACAGACAGACAGAGCAGACAGACAGACAGACAGAGCAGACAGACAGCTGACAGACAGACCTGACAGACAGACAGAGCAGACAGACAGACAGAGCTGACAGACAGACAGAGCTGACAGACAGACAGACAGAGCTGACAGACAGACAGAGCTGACAGACAGACAGAGCAGACAGACAGACAGAGCAGACAGACAGACAGAGCAGACAGACAGAGCTGACAGACAGACAGCTGACAGACAGAGCAGACAGACAGACAGACAGAGCAGACAGACAGACAGACAGAGCAGACAGACAGACAGACAGAGCAGACAGACAGCTGACAGACAGACCTGACAGACAGACAGAGCTGACAGACAGACAGAGCAGACAGACAGACAGAGCTGACAGACAGACAGAGCTGACAGACAGACAGAGCTGACAGACAGACAGACAGAGCTGACAGACAGACAGAGCTGACAGACAGACAGAGCTGACAGACAGACAGAGCAGACAGACAGACAGAGCTGACAGACAGACAGAGCTGACAGACAGACAGAGCTGACAGACAGACAGACAGAGCTGACAGACAGACAGAGCTGACAGACAGACAGAGCTGACAGACAGACAGAGCAGACAGACAGACAGAGCTGACAGACAGACAGAGCTGACAGACAGACAGAGCAGACAGACAGACAGACAGAGCAGACAGACAGACAGACAGAGCAGACAGACAGACAGACAGAGCAGACAGACAGCTGACAGACAGACCTGACAGACAGACAGAGCTGACAGACAGACAGAGCTGACAGACAGACAGAGCTGACAGACAGACAGAGCTGACAGACAGACAGACAGAGCTGACAGACAGACAGAGCTGACAGACAGACAGAGCAGACAGACAGACAGAGCAGACAGACAGCTGACAGACAGACAGACAGAGCAGACAGACAGAGCAGACAGACAGAGCTGATCTACAGTCACTGACTCACTGATTATGGTCTAAAACACTTGCTAGGTTGCCTGTAAATAAGTTAGTTAGCTATCTGACCTGATCTACTTATTAAATCAAGACTTATTTATCTAGTGTAATTAGTCTAAAACTGGATGACTGCTTAGCTCAAGCCCCCCTGGACATTAATAACTACAGTGTTTACAAGTTCCTGCTAATTAGCTAAGCTAGCCACAAACCCTAGCCCACGGCTAGCTAGCTTAGCTCATACGCTTAGATAGATAGATAGTTACCCTTTATGAGCCTAAACTGAGCTGAAGGGCTTTTTTACGAAGCTGAAGAGGTTTCAGTAAGGGTCTGTTTTTAATTTAAGACGTTAAACAGGTTTAGTATCCAGGAACAGGTCAGCTGGGTTTACGCTAGCTGGCTAGCTAGGATAGCAGGCTGGCTAACGAGGGACCAAATCTCCTAACAGACGGCTTGTAAGTGGCTAAACATTGAGAAAACGTTGTAGAAAACGTGTTGAACCTCTTTAGGGTTTGTGTCTGAACTGAAGCTGCTGGATACCAGCCGGCAGTCCCAGCAGAGAGGCGGAGAGCTGGCGCTTTCTCTTTGTCAGGCGGAATTTTCCAGTCCGGCTCTTAGCGAGCTTAGCAAGTTGGTGCCAGACACAGTGACTCGGCACCAGCTCGGAAACGAGGGCTCCCCATTCCCCCCCCGGCGCCCACATTAAGCCTGAGTGTCTCCCCGCAGCTAAACTCCCCTCCGTGCTCATTTCTCAGTGTTTTATCCCCCCTTCTCCCGATTCTTTCTGGGCCCTCGATGGTTAGCCTGTTAGCCTCGAGCTAACAATTCTGCTGCCTCATCACTCAGACTGGAGGCAGCGAGTCGTCCGTCTACCCCCTCCATTAATACCGTGGATTAAAACACGGCATAAACGGCTACTTACAATGTTTTCTGCCATGTTTATCGGGCCTGTGATCCCCGATTCCACTCACAGTCGCGGAACTTTTAGACAGCAGGGTCGGTGTCGGCAGTCACAGCACCACGCACCGAGCAGACTGCCAGCGACAAAACTCCATAACTCAGTTCGTCGCGGTGGCTGCGTCCCAACACGCGCACTTGCACACTTACTAGGCCGCCTAGGTAGTGCGTAGAGCTCTGTGGGGCCGCGTTCCAATTTGTGCACTTATCTCAGAATCAGAATCAGTATGTTACACATACAAGGAATTTGTCTTGGTGAGAGCAACACGTATGACAAGTAACAAAAAAACACAGAACACAGTCTTAAACTAAAGGAAAATGACACTAAACAATAAATAGGGGATAAATTAAAAAAGTAAAAAGTACTAAAGGCAATAAAGAGCTGAAAATATATTTACAGAAAAGAACATCACAGACATTTACAGAAAAGAACAATACAGTGGAATACATGCCTTCCACTGTGACTCCTTGTTTTTAACTTCGTAACCTGCAAAGTAGGTTTAGGCCCACTTCTAAATAAACTAAAATGCTTGGGTTCCAAGCATTTTAGGGTATTTTACCTAGAACGGGTGTGTTCCAATAAACATATTTGTGAGGGAGAGAGTACAATGCATGTGCTGCAGTGTGTACTAATATTTCAACTGGGATGATTGCATTACACTATGTCTAGGCCTAGTTGTGTTTTAACTAGAACCCATTGGTTCCTGCTATGCCTACTTGTATTTTAACTAGAACTAGGCATTAGGCCATGCGTTCTAGTTAAAATACAAGTAGGCAGAGTGAAATCAATGGGTTCTAGTTAAAATACAAGTAGGCAGAGTGAAATCAATGGGTTCTAGTTAAAATACAAGTAGGCAGAGTGGAACCCATGGCTCTGCCTACTTGTATTTTAACTAGAACCTATTGGTTCCACTCTGCCTACTTGTATTTTAACTAGAACACACGGGTTCCACTATGCCTACTTGTATTTTAACTAGAACGCATGGGTTCTGCTTTGCCTACTTGTATTTTAACTAGAACACACGGGTTCCACTATGCCTACTTGTATTTTAACTAGAACGCATGGGTTCTGCTTTGCCTACTTGTATTTTAACTAGAACACACGGGTTCCACTATGCCTACTTGTATTTTAACTAGAACCTATTGGTTCCACTCTGCCTACTTGTATTTTAACTAGAACCCATGGGTTCCACTCTGCCTACTTGTATTTTAACTAGAACCCATGGGTTCCACTCTGCTTACTTGTATTTTAACTAGAACCCATGGGTTCCACTCTGCCTACTTGGATTTTAACTAGAACCCATGGGTTCCACTCTGCCTACTTGTATTTTAACTAGAACCCATGGGTTCCACTCTACCTACTTGTATTTTAACTAGAACACACGGGTTCCACTATGCCCACTTGTATTTGAACTAGAACCCATTGGTTCCGCTCTGCCCACTTGTATTTGAACTAGAACCCATGGGTTCCACTCTGCCTACTTGTATTTGAACTAGAACCCATGGGTTCCACTCTGCCTACTTGTATTTTAACTAGAACCCATGGGTTCCGCTCTGCCCACTTGTATTTGAACTAGAACCCATGGGTTCCACTCTGCCCACTTGTATTTGAACTAGAACCCATGGGTTCCACTCTGCCTACTTGGATTTTAACTAGAATGGTTGTGTTCCAATAAACATACTGTCTAAGCAGAATGATTGTCCTGTGATACGTCTACTTGTATTTTAGCTAGAACCCTGGAGTGGTAGTATTGCGAGGGATTATGTCCAGTGGAAACTGTTAAAGAATATAATACCCATATTATTGATTGTAGAGGGATACTTTAAAACAGACAACTCACAAAAACATTAAATGACAAAAAAATATATATGTCTAAATAATACAATATACACCAACCAGCCATAACATTAGTACTAGTGCCAGTCATCCAGACATCACAAAGCCCCTAGTCAAAGTGTCTCAGATTCTTATGCTTGTCCATTTCAACATCACCTTCAAGAACTGACTGTTTGAAGATAATCAGGGGTTTTCACTTCACCTGTCACCTGTCCTAATGTTATGGCTGGTCATGGTGTGCATGTATTACATGTATTTAACTGCAGCAGTTACTGGTAAATATGGTAAGTAACTAACCCTAACCCTAACCCTAACTACATCACTTAATGGGTTGATTCTGTGCTGCTAAACTCTAAAACGTGGTCATGTGCTCTAACGTGCAGACTATTTAGACAGCCTAACTAGTGCATACAGTACAGGGCGCCAGCTCAGAACGGTGGCTGTGTTCTAATATGTGTACTTGTGTTCTGCTAAGACCAATAACCACCTGCTGTGTCTGTTGGAGATACGATCCACCCATAAAAGTGCCAAATATGACTTGTTCAGTTTCCCATGAAGAAGTAAGAAAGCTCATTCTTACGGCGGACCCTGGGTAAGCGGCCTAGCTAGAGCACAAGTGTGCATATCGGAACGCAGCCTGTGAACCTGTCAGTGTGAACGGAGCTACGGTGTACGGAGGGCTTTTCAAAGTTAAAGTCTCTGCGCCTCGCTCACTAATACCTCACATTAACCAACAAATCGCCCCCCCAAAAATGTGTCAAATGAAACATGATAATACAGCATTTCATATCTGATAACTGTTTTATATGAATTTAATAATTTTTATTATTTTAAAATTTTTATTATTACTTTTTCTTTGGATCTCTCTCTCTCTCTCTCTCTCTCTCTCTCTCTCTCTCTCTCTCTCTCTCTCACACACACACACACACACACACATAGTGAACTAGGGGCAGTAAGCACACACACACCCAGAGCGGTGGGCAGCCAACTCCAGTGGCCAGGGAGCAGAGAGGGTGCAGGCCCTTTCCGAAGAGCCCAACAGTGGCAGCTTGCCGAGCCGGGGAATCGAACCCACAACAAATTTCCTTTCATTACTTCTTACTGTCTTTTTGTTGTAAATTACAAATGATTATTTTTATTTTATTTTATTTATTTTCTAACTGAAATGGGTGTTTACAGCTTTAAAAAATGCCAGACACTCTTATCAAGAGAAACAGTCTAGCTGACTTGATGCATTGCTGCTGATTTGGAGCGCAGTGTAGTAATGAAGGTCTCTGTAACCAAAGCACTCTAGATATGAGCATTCGCTGAGTTGTCATTATCCATTAGCATTTTTGCCTAATAACATATACATCTAGATTACTACACTACACTTTAGACAGGACTTCTCCACCCTCACACTACACCTGAATTCACACCCATCCAGTGTCTTTTGTAAATAATGTAACCATTCAGATTATATCAAACCTGTACATTTAAACTGCTTTTCCCAGTGCAGTATTGAACATAGAGAGTGTGTATAGTGTGTATAATGTGTGTATAGTATAAGTGGTGTATAGTATGTATAGTAAATATGTATATATAAACATATTTAAACATCTGGACATAGAATCTTCATTTGAGCAATGTTGAAGGATATTGATGAATATGTGAGGAAAAAAATTGGGACCCCCCCCCCCCCCCACACACACACACACATGTTACACATCAGCTGCAGATGATCACAACAAGGTTAGAGAGGACTCTAGAGGAGCCTGTCTCACCTAAACCTCAGACATTTAGTCTGGTTTGCTCTTGACTGAGGTGAAGTGAGTGGTGAAGATCAGAAGGCCTGATCCAAAGAGCTCTCTGAGGTCTTCAGTAAGAGTCTGGGAAGGGGGTTAAATTTATATTTATTTATTTTTCATGTGACTGTATATCTGTGCTTTATTATAATAAGTCACATCCTAAATCAGGGGCTGAATGATTGTTTGTGGATGGTGAGAATAGGGAGAAAGGCCGGATCTGACTACTTGTACCAGGCTGTACCAGGCTACTCACGCTATATGGATAAAAGTATTGGGACACCTGCTCTTAATTAATCGTTTCTCCTCGTTTCTCCTGCTTTTGTTGGAGTAACTGTCTCTACTGTCTCTACTGCTGTTAGGATTTGATTGCATTCAGTGACAAAAGCATCTGTGAGGTCAGGATGCTGGATGATCACCACCCCACCTCATCCCCAACCCATCCCAAAAGTACTGGATGGTGCACCAACTATCATTCCAGAGAACACAGCAGTTCCACTGCTCCACGCCTTAATGCTGGGGGGGCTTTATAGCCTTCTAGCTCACACCTGGAGTTAGACATGGTGGTGATAGGTTCATATTATCTGCTCCAGAAAGTCCTATTCCATTGGCAGTACGTCTCTACAGGGACTAGGAAGCTGTGTTTGTGTGTGTGTGGGGGGGCAACTTCAAGTAGCTGAATGCATTTATTAGAAGTGGTGTCCACAAACATTTGTCATGTATATTTATGACATGTAGAGGTATTCCTTTAATAAACACACATTTCCTTCTTTTACACTTTTTTTCAAGCTTTATTTTGATCTCATCCTGTAGAGAAGAAACACCTTTACTTCAGTCAGCGGTTACAGCCAGTGCATGGCCATCTCTCCAGCACTGTGGACACGGTAAGCCAAGTGGCCTTTGACCTCAAACACACCAGCAGATGCCGAGAGTGAAACCACTCCCCGACAGTCTTTACATCGTCCAGAAATAGAGGTTTCAGGAGGAAACAGGGTGACGCACATGTGTTCACTCACTGCATACAGCTCAGACTCGCAGTGAGGGTACGAGAAGGAGCTTAGCGGAGGGCAGCGGTGCATAACTATCCGTACCAGAAGAAAAGGGAGGAATAGGAAACCCATTCTAGATGTGGCTACAGACAGAGAGAGTACATAGTCAAGATGATGTGCATGCAACAAACACACACGGTAAGACAAACACACACCCAGCACGATGCCCGCATGGTATGGATGAAGTAAAGGAGCTAGACACTGGCTTGGAAAAGTAAAGACCTCTAGATGGAGCTTCTGATAAATATACAATCAAATAAAACGTAAAAAGAGACATGCAAAGGTAATTCATATGAGCATAGAGTACAGAGAATAGAATAGAACTACAGGTGGACATGAACAGAGTAAGAGTGTTGAGGAGGAAAGATGAGGAATAGCTACGTAACCATTTAAGCATGCAGGTAAACGAGACACAAGACAAGACAGTCTAGTTTTCACTGTTTCCCAATCACAGCCACCCCGAGACCCTCTCTAAACAAACTCAGGAAAACAGAGGCTTTAGGTTTAATAGTGCAGCATACACAATAGTGTGTCCTGGAGTGCATCTTGGGGTCTACGTCTCTTTTTTAGTGTCCGATTACATTTGGCCATCCTAACAGAAAATAAAGAGGGGTGTTTTAATGTTTGCTTGTTTTAGAGGGAGCAGCCTAAATGCAAGAGCCGCCGAGAAAGTGACCGAAGAAAGATTTGAAGAGTCCTTTGTACTTCAGGAATGAGGTTTGAATCCCTGAGCGTATCCCTAGAAAGCTCACTCACAGTAACGCTAGTAGTAAAGGATGGAGAAGAATGAGGAGAGGCGAGAGCCTGGTTAGATAGTGAGGGAATCAGGATTTTAATAATGGGTACATTGTGTTTTTAGGGGGGCGATCAATTAGGATTATTAGGAGGTCTTAATGAGTTTTTGCTCAATTGCTTTCAGAGCCGGGCAGCAGGCGTCCCACCTCTACAGGACTGCGATCTTTTCTTTTTTGAAATTCTCGGCAAGGGTGGACGAGCCTCCGAGATGGTGGCAGAGGGGCCGAGGCACGTGAAATGAGAAGCCGAGCATTTCACGGGCGTGTCACTTGTACTCACTCTGAGGCTGTCTTGCTTGCGTAGGTTTCAAGTTCAGTTCCGAAAGAAAAGAGGGAAAGAGAGAGAAAGAAGAAACAGGACAGAGAGTTGGGGGGGTGGGGGAGGGTCAAGACGGGACGTTTTGCCCTTGCCTCTCTAAAATGACGGAGCATGATCTGTCTGGACAGTGAGGCCTACGGTACGAGCAGAGAGAGAGTGTTTGTACTTTGGCTGCAGGAAAAGAAAGAAACCAGAAGGGGCAGATAGTCAACTGGGTCTTTTTTTTTTTAAACCATTTTTTGTACATTTTTCCATTTTTGTAAATGTTGCTGTTTCGAGTGTGTTGTGTGATAAGGTGAACGTTTGAGTGGTCCCACTGGAGCCCATGGCCAGGGTGGAGGCAGTCGGTTTGGAGGGGAGGTCTAAACAGTACAGAGGATGATGAGGAGGTGGAAGGAGAGCTCAGATGATACCATACTGAGCCAGCTCGTGCAGCTCCAGGTGGTTGAAGGCCTCCCAAGGGCAGATGACAGTGATGTCTGCAAGGTAAACACATAGCAGTGTGAATTCACACGAAGCGTCCACCTCACATAAACTAGCAAACAGGTTGTTTTCCATGGAGAGTTTAGACGAGCATGACCCCAGATCGTCCCATGAGGACGTTTAGTTCACCTCATCTCCAACAGGGTCAAATTAATAGAGAAAAACAAACGTTTCTGTACTTTTGAAGTGGGTTAATGTACTTTAGAGTATTATAGAGCATTTTTATTGGTCCATTCATTTTCAATTATAAAGGGCAGCTGCTGTACTCAAATAATGTAGTGAAAATAAATGTGTGTGTTTACCAGCAAATACATCGTTATACTACATCATTAGATCATTCTTTCACGTCTCACAATAGTAATACTTTATAGTGGTGCTATATAGTACAGGTTTTAAAAGGTATGGTACAGATTTCCATCAAACTATTTAATCATAAGCTCTCCTGATTTAGTTTGGAACCATTCATTAATTAATCTTATAGAACCCTTGAAGAACCACTTTTGAAGATTTATGGTTATATGGTTTAAAACTTACTAAACATTTTTCTTACAGTCAAATGTTTACCTTTAATTATGAAGGTATACTATGTTGCTCCCTGCTATAGAATAACCTCTATTGGTTGAACCTTGAATGGTTTCGATCACAGCAAAGAACCATTTCCACAAATTTCATTTAGAACCATCAATTTTCCTGTAGAACCCTTGAAGAACCCATTTTTAAAAAGTTTATGGTTATCCTGTATATAACTTTTTTATCTTTCTTTAAAAATTTAATTTTTTAATACATTTAATAATTTTTTCCCATTACAGTCAAATGTGTGCCTTTAATGAGTTCTGAAGGTATACTACATTACTCCCTGCTTTAGAAGAACCTCCTTTGGTTCCCTCAAGAGCTTTTAAAGCAAATGGTTTCAATCACAGCAAAGAACCATTTTCCAAAAATTCACCTCATTTCATTTAGAACCATTAAATTCTTCAAAGGAACCTTTGAAGAACCTATTTTAAAGTTTTATGCTTTTATGTATAACTCACTTAATTCTTATTTTCCTTTAAAATGATATATACAGTATGTCATTTTTTAAAACATATGTTTGTACGCTTCACACCTTCTACCTTTAGTCTTTATTTGTATACTGCTTTATCTTTGTGGCCTCCATCCCACCTCAAAACACTGCACATTGGTCCCTTGAGACCAAAGTCTGGGTGGTCTCGGTTTAGGCTTGGACGAAATGGCACAGCTGATGGGCACACTCGTGCTGAACAGCCTTTTTCATTTCTACCCAGCCTCGTGCTGGTTTGCTTAAGCAGCTTGCAGGGAGAATTGCTCTCAAGCCTGTTTAATCTCACTGATACCGTTTATGACGAGTCATGGCCAATGCGAAGCGCTCGTCTAGCATAACCTGTAATACGTGCCCAAGGGCAGCTAAGAATAAACGGCGGATGACGTTGATTGAGATGATACTCAACCACACGTGAGAAGGCGATGAGGGGGAAAAAAGAGAAAGATCACACTCACCAGTGCCTAAACCTTCCATTCCAGGGATATCGTCTCCAAAGCTGATGGGGCAAGCGGAAGAACAGATCAGGAGATGAGTCTAAATATACTGTATGACTGTGTGCTCTGATGACTTACTTCATTACTTAACCCCAGACACTTTATAGACGGGCTTTTAGGCCCAACAGCTTCTCAACAACCTACTACACATCTCCATAAGAGTCTTGATGACTTTTAAGTTATGAAAAGTGAGTGTAAACTCTTAAAAATAAGGGGATTCAAAGGGTGATGCCATTAAAGAACCATTATTGGTTCCATAAAGATCCATTTTTGTAAAAAGGGAGTATGCCTGAAGAACCCTTTAAGGGTTTAAAGGTTTAAAGTTAATGTAAAGGTTATTGACCAATTCAGAGGTTCTTCAAAATCACAGCTCCTTTACAAAAAAGGTTCTTCTATGGTATCACTCAAAGAACCCATTGTAGCACCTTTATTTTCAAGAGTGCAATGGAAAACATATTTAAGGTACACCATAATAACCTCTAAGGGGAAACTAGCATTGTTTGTACCTTAGACCCCCCAAAAATGCACCTGAGCTGTTTCCAGAGAGTCTAGAACAAGGGTTCTTAGCCCTAGGCTCATGGAGTACCACAGCCCTGCATTTTGTAGTGTTTCCATGCTCTGACAGACCCGGTTCACCCCAGAAAAGGCTTGTTCATTAGTTCATCAGTTGCACAGAGTAGTAGACATGACTAGTGGACTAAGAACCACTATTTCTACATGTGGTCCTTACGTGTCCAATTCGTGCCTTAAATAAGTTCTACAGGTCCACTGCTTTGCTTCCGTCTAGAGAAGAACCTTCTTAAGGTTCCCACAAGAACTTTTGAATTGAATGGTTCTTTAAAAAGTGGGTGGATCTTCCATGACACCAATCAATGAAACCACTCAATGGAAAGATCACTCAAGTGGTTCTTCCTCGACATCGCTCTGAAGAGCCTTTTTGGCACCCTTATAAGCACTTATTTCCAGCAGTGCTTGTTTGTATGTGGAACTCGTGGGCTGTCACACTCACCCCTGGACACCCTTTTTAGGCGGCTTGCTCTTGAACTGGCGAGTCTGCCTCTGCTTGAACTTGGGTGGGCCTTTGCGTGGTGTGGCTGGTCCACCCGACACACGGGTGGCTGACTTGACGTCTGACTTCGGTTGCTCGACATTCAGAGCTGCCGCTGGTATTGGGGGTGGTATGTGTTCAGTGTCACCGGTCATTTTTGATGGCTGGTTGGGTTCAAGCCCTTTGTGTGTTCTCTCTCCCTAATGTGGATATCTGGTCAGGACAGAGAGAGAGTCCATTGAGATAAATTGTGACTAGCAGACACAAAACCATGGAAATCGACATTGTCTGTTTTATCAGCCTTTTTGGACTATTTCTATTGGTCCACTAGTCCAAAATTGCAAAACAAGGTAATATTAGAGGCTTATGCAAAAGTTTGGACACCCCAGCTCAAATTACATTTGTGTTGTTTGTGTTCTAAATGTAGGTAAGTGAATAGATCCTGTATAGAGATGCACTTTTAGGCATTTTACAGTATATGTACTGTTTAACACATTGGGAAAAATGAAATATCTATAAATATGGCGTTTGCAAAAGTAATGGCACATAGAATATATGTTGTTTTATTAATTTTTTAATATGTTAAATTTAGAAAATAAATAGAGATTGTGTTTTAAAATTTTCAGAAAATGTTTATATTCAATATTATTTATTTTAGAGAATTTATTAACTTATTTTCACTTTGAAAATCAAAATTATGTGTAATTTAACCAGGGACGCCCAAAATCTTTGCATAAGACTGTACATATAAAACCATATATTATACTCTTTTATTGTAGATAAATGTGCCAAAAAGGATTCTTTACAAAAATACACTTTTAGTTCCCGGAAGAACCTTTTAGTGGATGTTTTTTCCTAATGTGTGAACCTGTTTGATGTTTAAAGAACCTCACCATTATAATAAAGTCCTAAGAAGAATCCCTACATTTGGTTAAATCTATTAAATCCTTTGACATGTCCTTCACATTTACACGCCTCATTAAAAAAATGTGGTACCTTTGCAGCAGCTCTTCTTTAAAAGAGTGTACTCATAACAAACTTGCCAGTCATTGCCACAACTGAACATTAGGCAAAGTGAATGAGTTTTCAGAGCCATGCTAAACTAAAATTTCCCCCCATACACACACTGAGTGTGTATTACCCCGCCCTCACACACGCAGTAAGCCGTCTCATCCTCTCCCATTTCTCCATCACCTCAGAACAGTGGACCCGCACCTGTAATCCTCTTATTGATGAGCAACACACAGATCTATAGTCATGTTGAAGTGGAGGTGCAGGGCTGCTGCGGACTCTGCCTGAGATCCTGTGGGGGAGCTCAACACAGGAGTGCTGCCAGGGGTGACCCAATTTGTGTAATCCAGGGCTCAAGTTAATAAGTGCACCCGTATCCCAGTGCTAGCAATAGGGACCCGGGGTAATCTCATTAGCGAAAGGACAACAGTGAACATGCTGAGCTCACAGAAAATATCTGAGTAAAAAAAAACGTCCTTAGGTGAGCTGCTTCAATGACAAACACCCAGACGAAATCTGATATGGCTTAATATGTGATACAGTGCACTGCGAAAGATATTTGTGATATTATTTTGGGGTTGGCATTAATTTGCTCTGCTGGGATTAATTTTAGAATTAATTGTTTGTTGTATGGAAAAAAACACAAATAATCCATGGGTTATTTAAGGCCTAATACAAGGCCTAGGCTTTAGTAACTGTTTATACATAGTTGAATTTTACTCTTTTCTAGTTCTTCTGAACATGAAATCATGCATAAATCAAAGCAATTTGTCACTGCCATGCAAAATCCTTATATCTCTATCATTACAGTTTTGCACTTTTTGACACATTCTGAGTTAAATAAAGTTATTATTTTATTTGAGACAATTTTTAATGATAAATGGACCAATAGAAATTCCCCAAAATGACTTGGAATAGCAAAAATTTGTTAAGTTGTCATTTTGGAGATATATTCATTCCACTATTCTCAAAAAAAACGTAGTTTAGTGAGTTTTAGCCCGGCCTGGGGGTACCATATCGCTCTTTACCCATTAAAGTTTCCACAGGTTTCAATGTTGCAATATCTGAAAGGCGTTTATTGGATTAAATAAAATATCTCCACATTTTCCAGTTTTCCAGGTAAGTGTGTTCTTCTCTCAATGTCCATCCTCATCTGTTCTTCAGTGTCACATGCCTTTTATCCACCTGGACCAGGTTCTCACAGTTAAGGCCTCAGCACAACCCAAACTCTTCAATCTGCTTAACTCCCATCATCCAAAGCGTCTTCACAGAATGTGTTTGCCTTCATAGCTGCCACATGGAATCGCAGACCTTCATGACTCACAGCTCCATTTCTAATGATCCCATTTTCCACAAAGGTCTAGACCTTTACTTTAGACCTTTACTTACTCCCTTTCTCAGAATGATCAATGGTGAATTTTTGAGCTACTCATAGCCATTCTCCAGTTAGTTCACTATGTACTGAACACAACATGATGAATAGTGAAGGAGTTGATGAGTGAACCATTCTGTTATACTCTGCATTCCCTATTCCACAAGTTCCAGAATTCTACTTTCATAGAGCTTATTATTCCATATTCCATAGTTCTAGAATTCTGCTTATTATTTCATATTTCATAGTTCTAGAATCTTGCTTATTATTCCATATGTCATAGAGTTCTAGAATCCTGCTTATTATTCCATATTCCATTGTCTTAGAATTCTGCTTATTATTCCATATTCCATAGTTCTAGAATCCTACATATTATTCCATGTCATAGAGATGTCTTATTATTCCATATTCTATTGTCTTAGAATTATGCTTATTATTCCATATTTCATAGTTCTACAATCCTACATATTATTCCATGTCATAGAGATGTCTTATTATTCCATATTCTATTGTCTTAGAATCATGCTTATTATTCCATATGTCATAGAAATCTAGAATCCTACATATTATTCCATATTTCATAGTTCTACAATCCTGCTTATTATTCCATTTCATAGAGTTATAGAATCCTACATATTATTCCATATTTCATAGTTCTACAATCTTGCTTATTATTCCATGTCATAGAGTTATAGAATCCTACATATTATTCCATATTTCATAGTTCTACAATCTTGCTTATTATTCCATGTCATAGAGTTATAGAATCCTACATATTATTCCATATTTCATAGTTCTGCAATCTTGCTTATTATTCCATGTCATAGAGTTATAGAATCCTACATATTATTCCATATTTCATAGTTCTACAATCTTGCTTATTATTCCATGTCATAAAGTTATAGAATCCTACATATTATTCCATATTTCATAGTTCTACAATCTTGCTTATTATTCCATGTCATAAAGTTATAGAATCCTACATATTATTCCATATTTCATAGTTCTACAATCTTGCTTATTATTCCATGTCATAGAGTTATAGAATCCTACATATTATTCCATATTTCATAGTTCTGCAATCTTGCTTATTATTCCATGTCATAGAGTTATAGAATCCTACATATTATTCCATATTTCATAGTTCTACAATCCTGCTTATTATTCCATATGTCATAGAGTATTAGACTCTTACTTACTATTCCATAGAATTCTAGAACTTGGGTTTATGACTCCATATTCCATAGTTTTCTTGAATTCTACTTATTAATCCATATCACATTGATTTCTACAAACCTGCCTTATTATCATCCAAATCCATATCAGGTTATAGAATCCTAGTCATTATTCAGTATTGCAATCCCAGATGTTGATGGAGTTCTACTCACCGCTCCAGCTGATTGATGGCTAGATGGCTTCGTGTGGGCGCAACCCCTGTTTTCGGTCTCTCTGATGGGTGGAGGGTTAGGTGTCTACGCTGGGCTTGCTCTGGGAGAGGCACTGGCGCTGATGGAACTTTTATATCCTCTGACCCCTCGGCAGATTAGGAAAGGGACACCTCCCACATCTGATCATGTGTCAGCGTGGCGGAAGGACATGTGTGTGTTTGCGTGTATTTGTGTATGTTTTTGGAACAAATATGGATTTCACTGGTGTGAAATATGGGCAGTTTTAACCCTTTAACCCAGTCTCCTCTTTGTTACGTGAACACAGACACATAAACACACTTCAACACTTTTTGGTTATTAATGATACACGTCAATTGGAGATGCATGATATGAGCAGAATCTACATATAATGCATCATATAATACATATAATAAGTCACATGTTTAATTAAAGGTATATGAGCATGACTCCTGCATATTCTCCTGCATACGCATGGCTGAGCCATAGTGCCAATAACGATACTGTTAAAGCAGCACTGTGCAGACACTGTACAGACATTAGTCCTACAATATCATTAAATATTAAGACAAAGGAGTATTTCTTAATGATTGTACATGTTGAATTTGACTCTAAGGGCAGTCTGTGATCTGGTTGAGGCCTGTCGTTTCTGCAGTAGCTGTGTTGAACATGGAGGTTAGCTAAGCAGCTATTCCAATAGCAGTAGTGGCAGTGAAACATGAAAGCTCAATAAAAATAAGGACTGCACAATATATATCTTTTCGGCATCCTCACAGCACATGCAACATCACATAAATTAAATAAAAAAAATAAAATTCATGCCTAATGTCATTCATTTTAACTTCAGTCTTGGAAACACAGAGTTTATTATTAATATCATGACAAGTTGGATCATTCAATTCTGGTAAAATCTGGTAAAAATTCCTGTATTTTGTAAGTTCACAATAAATATTGCAGAAATTTTTTTTATGTAATGTCTTTTTTTTCTAGTAGTATGCAGCCCTAACACAAAATTCTGCATATGACTCTTGTACATTGTGTCTTTTTTGTTTACCATTTGATTTGTGTGGTATCTACAGTGCTCTACGGCATTAAACTTTCAGTTTCACAATTTACAACACTTTTTACACAGCATCCCTCATTTCAGGGCACCATAATGTCTGGGACAAAGCAATCATAGGTACATTAAAGCACTTTATTGACTATCTCTTGCATACAATGGCAGCCCAAAGTCTGCTTTGCCAAGCCTCAAATGCAACCATTTTCTGCTCTTGCTTGTCTCGGGCCTTGTTTCCTTCAGTTTTCTCTTCAACATATGGAGCACATGCTCAACTAAATTTAAGTGACTGAAACAAGAGACTGGCATGAACTCATTTACTGGAACTTGAGCAGATGTACCCCTCAGAATGAATTGTGCAACTGCTTTTAGCAGTTACATAATCAGTGTAGATAAATGCATCTGTACATGTGGCAGCTCCACCACCATGTTTTACAGATGAGATGGAATGTTTTGGATCGTAGGCAGTCCACACTTTGCTCTTGCCATCACTCTGGTACAGGTTACTGGACTGATGAACCCAAAATAGAACTGTTTAGCTGCAAAGAGCAAAAAAGGTGCAGAATTTCCTGAAAAGAACATCTTTCCAACTGTTAATCATGGGGATGTGTTGCAGCCAGTGGCACTACTTCACTGGTAGAGAAAAGAATGGATTAAAGACCAGGAAATTCTGAAAGCAAACATCACAGTTGAAAATGGGAAAACTCTGTGTCCTCAAAAAACAACAATAGACCAGCTCAGTTGGCAAAACGTAACCAGGGATGCCCAAACTTTTGCATGCCACGGTATATGTAATATTAAGCTTTCTAGAATTTCTTGGATTGTTCTACTTGAGATTAGACTTGCATTGCTAGGATAAGCCAATCAAAGGATATTGGATGAAACAGCAGAAACGTCCAGACACACACTAGCTTAGACCCCCTGTAGATCAGGAAACTTCCATGTCTGTTGTTCTGTGGCATTCTGTGGCCGGTTACATAACAGCCCCATCTGTCGAGATGTGTAGCATTAACCTGCAGAGCCAAACACATACCCCTCAGTCCTGAGTATCTTGGAAGACAGGCGGCCATCCAGACAGCAGTAATCCAGTTCTATGCACTGCTCAACATACAGTATGACTCACTTCACTGGTACAAATGCATGCATGTACACAAACATACACATATATACAAGCAATGGTTCTTTACATTTAAGACAGTGGAAAAGCAATTACCACTCCACCAGGCTCTGGATTAATGGAGTCATTTAATTATATCAGTAGATGGGGGTTTTTATTAATTAGTATTTATGATGATGATGATGATGATGAAGATGATGACTATTATTATTATTATTATTATTATTATTATTATTATTGCTATTATTATTATAGGGTAAATAATTATTTTGCTTCAGTGAGTTATCTATACATCTGCATTCCTTCACTCCTGACCAAAGACCCTGTTGTTAACTGATGTTACTCAGTGTGAATCAGTCTAATTTGGGACTAAAAGAAATATTGTGATATGAAGGCAATACATTAAATCCACAAAAAGGAAAATTCTCAGAATGTGTTCTCACCAGTCCAGAAGAGAAAATGCAGATATCACACTCTATAGAAATGGTAGATGTATTAGTTGTCTCAGACAATCTGCATTTCCTAATGTGGGACAGTACTGTTAAAAATGTGAGACACCCCTTCTAATGAATGCATTCAGTTACTTTACGTTGCACCCATTGCTGACACAGCTGGTCTAATCCCTGTGGAAAAGCACTGCCAATAGAATAGAACTCCCTGGAGCAGATTAACATGAACCTGTTGGCACCATGTCTAATGCCATGTGTGGGCTAGATGGGTATTGAGCTGTGGAGCAGTGGGGCTGTATTCTCTGTAATTTACATTTATATTTATAGCATTTAGCTGACACTCTTATCCAGAGCGACTTACAAGGTTACTCATATTACAGAGGCGGGCCAATGTAGTGTTGGGAGTCTTGCCCAGAGACTCTTATTGGTGTAGCGCAGCATAGTCACCCAGACTGGGAATTAAACCCCAGTCTCCAACTTGGTGTGGTACCTCACTGGCAGGTAGAGGTGTTATCTGTTGCCACTGTACTTGTGTAATTATGGATGGTGCTCCATCTAATACTTCTGGGATGAGTTGGCAGGTTGGGGATGAGGTGGGATGGTGTTGATCCATCATCCTGACCTCACTACCACTCTTGTCACTGCGTGCAATCAAATCCTCAAAGCAAAGCTCTAAAATCTAGTAGAAAGTCTTCTTCCCTGGACAGTAGAAACAATTACTTCAACAAAAGCAGGTTAAATTTGATTTCAGAAAAAAAACAATAAATGAGCAGGTGTCCCAAAACTTTTGTCCATATAGTACATATAGTACTTCAGGACCAGGGCTGGGAGCCTCTGGCTTACAGGTGCCAAATAATGCATATAGCGAGTATTTAAGTGATTTATTGATGTATAAATAGTAAGTATGTGACTTCGGTCGATGCAACAAATGTCCTAATACAGTTTTACACGCCCATTTACAACCCTGTTATTTTGTCTTAAAAAAGAAACATGCTTAGCTTAGCATAGCCTAGCCTAGTCTAGCCTGGCCTGGTTTAGCACTGTAAACAAGGACAAATAAAAACAAAAATATTTTCTGTAATTATTCCTGAGTCTTATTGAAATTGTCTTGCTGTCCTCTCTGAGTCCCATTGCAGTGGTGTGCGGTTAGCTAGCTGAAGACATTGAACCCATTCGGCCTGTCTCCCTTCTTTGGACAGCCTAGTATTGACTTTAGGATGTTTAGCTGCTCTTCCAGCTGCCGGCGCATTTCCACTGGCTTTCTACAAGCCACAACCCTTCTTTTTGCAGTTGCACATGGCTGTCTCAGGCTCCCTGGCTGGGTGTAGCATCTAGCTAGCTTCATTGGCTTCCTCCCAATTAAGTGGTGCTTTACCCACTTTCATATTTTCTCGAAGTAGCTGTTGCATTTAATCTCTAGCCAGCTGGAGGGATGCCTGTATGCAAATGTTGGGGCTGTAAGTAAAACGACCCTGTTTTCGGAATTGGCCTGTTTTACAGCTGTTTTCCGTACATGGGTTTTGCATTTAAAAGAGGACACAGCAGTGTTTGAGGTTCACAGTTTAGTTGCATCTAAGCTCAGAGGTATCCTAGTCTATACCAACTAGCTAAGGGTGTTTTCGGAGTAAACAGTGAAGCACTTTGTAAGTCGCTCTGGATAAGAGCCTCTGCCACAACTGTAAATGTTCACAGTTCATCACATTCATGTACCTAATTTTCATTATTCAACTAAACACGTTTTTTCAATTTTATGACCTTTAAGTTATAGAGAAGCAAACTCAGAGAAACTCAGATTCTGTGAAAGTGGAGGACCTGGACCTGGTCCTGGTGAACCACTGCCCTGCATGCTGTAGTGATTTATTACTCAATGTTAATACTCAATGTCATTAGTTGGATCACTTCAGAGCAGGGAACACTCTAAACTGTGCACTCCAGGACCTGGATTGAGAACCAATGGTCTATGAGATCATGTGTTCCACTGTACCTGCTGTCCACATGAGTCTGTACCCTCACAATGTATTGCGTCACTGACCATAGGGCACTCAGCTCATTCCTAATCCCTGAAAGCAGCTGGATCACAGCCCTGCTTTCTGGCTGTGGCTCGACCCAGCCCGGCACATCCAGGCCTGGTCTGCTGACTCAGAGAACACGGATCAGCGCTGCGCTGTCGTCACAGGAACTGCTCATGCCACTCATTGCCATGTCAACAAACAATCCATGCTTCCCTTTAAGGGTTAGGTAGTAAACATAGGTAGTAAATACATATATTTACAGTTACAATACAAATATGTCATACTAGAATATTATGACCACCTACCAGATAGTGGGAATAGCCACCCTTGGCTCGGATGACACTTGCGGGACATCATGATATGGCTTGTATTGGATGATGGAAGGTGTTCATTATAGAGGTTAGCTGGTCCACTGTGGTATGTTGATTGCTCTGTATCACTCACAGAAGTCATCACGCCCCTCTGGCATCAATGGCCTGTGGAGGGAAAACGACGACACAAGCCAGTGTTACAGAGCAATCGGCCGCAGTGGACCAGCTAACCTCTATAATGAACACCTTCCATCATCTAATACAGGCCATGGCATGATGTCTGACTGTGTATATCTCTGCTGTCCTGTTTTTCACTTTCTGACATAATGTGAATCTGGCAGTTGTTCTATACATTGTATCAAAATTTCATGACGAATAGACCAATAGAAATGCTCCAAAATGACCTGGAATAAAATCGCTTTCATTTTCCAGGTCATTTTCTACTGAAGGTCAAGAAAGGTTTTTGTCTTCTCCTGTATGTTTCAATTTTCAGAGATATGAGGTCGTTTGTGTAACAGTAAAAATCATATATTGTTTAATATCTGTTAATATGTGTCGATATTTGACTGAAATATATGTCCCATGTTTGCAAATGGCCAATTTATTGTATATAATTTTAATATGTGTTAAAAATATATTGAACATATTCAATGATAGCAGACACATGCAGATAAATTATTTAATAATATTTGTGCTCCCATGTGTTCCCAGACACTGAGTAAGATGAGGGTGACGGTGACTGGAAAATCCTAAGCTGATTGAGAGGAACCTTGAGGGGAACCAAGACTCAAAGGATGCCCTTGTCTGATGCAGGTGTACTGTCACAAAATTGCTCCCTGGCTTGTATGTACAGTCCTAAGAAAAATTAATTTAATTGGTATAAAACCTTTATATGATGTGGAGGTTCTTCGACTTCTATTTGGGTTCTTCAAAGTGGCGTAAACAACCTATATTTTAAAAACGGTTCCTAAAAGAACCAAAGATTTTTCTTATGGGATTGCTCCAAAACAACCCGTCTTGGCACCTTCTTTTTTAAGAAAGTAGTCAGAGGTGAAGTTTCCATGAGTGGAGTGGGATTAAACAGAGATAATCGGATCGTATAGAGGAGAGATCTGTGTGACAGGCTACAGTAGTAAAGTCTACTGACTGTACTGAATACATATAAGAACATAAGGATAAGAATAAGAAAAACATCAAGAAGATTAAAAACACAAGTAGAAGGTTTGAAATTAATGTTCATGTTGGAGATCATTACATTTGACAGTATAATATATGGACAAAAGTATTGGGACACCTCCTCATTCATTGTTTCTTCAGAAATTCAAGAGTATTTAAAAAAACATGGGGGGCTTTATACCCCTCTTGCCCACACCTGGCATTAGACAGCATGGTGCTAATAAGTTCATATTTATCTGCTTCAGAGAGTCCTATTCTATTGACAGTACTTCTCTACAGGGACTAGACAAGCTGTCCCTAGGTGTGTAAATGAATGGCTATTTGTAGTACCCTGTGATGGACTGGTGCCCTCTCCAGGGAATGTTGCTGATTCTGGGTAGGTTCTGGACTCACCACAACCCTGACCAGGAAGAAGTGAATAAGAAGGTGAATGGACAAAATATCTCATGCTGATTAGTAAGCCACTGTTTGTCCTTCATTGAAATTTACACCACTGTTTAAAAGTTTGAATCACATAAGGCTGAAGAACAGTGCAACTGTGTTCCCTGGAATGATGGATGGTGCTCCATCAAATACTTCTGGGATGAGTTGGGGATCTAACATCTAAAATCTGACCACACTAACACTCTTGTTGCTGAACGTATTAATCAAATCCTCACAGCTAGTTAAGTAGAAAGCCTTTCCTAAAAAAGTAGAGACAGTTACTCCATCAAAAACTCTACTTTAATACCTTTGATTTCTGAAGAAACAATGAATGAACAGGTGTCCCAATACTTTTGTCAATTTAGTGTAGTTTCGTGCTGCATCTGCTCTTCCTGAAATCTTTAAATTGACTGAAGCTTGACTATGGTCAGACAGACTGGTCGACTGAGCATAAATCAGCCTTAAGCTCTTCTGTTCTTTACTGATGATAGACTCCCCCCACTGGTGCACAGAAGGTAGAACACTTTAATGCATTTTTACTCACATGTACAGATAGTAGTCTTGTCATTTCAACAATCCACATCAAACCACAAAAAAGTTTCAAAATAAATAAATAAAGTTAACAATAAAAACGGTGTGTTTCTGTCACCCTCCAAACAGAGCACAAAACTTTTGCATGTCCCTTTAACGGTGAGCTCGGATCAGTAGTTTCTCTGACACCATTTAAGTTGAGCATTTGACTTAAGCGACTTTGTGCCTTGAATACAAAGCGGTGAAGTTAGTCAGCATTAAATGTATAAATATACTGTACACATCAATTAAAAAAAAGAGTGCTTTGAGGTTGTGTTAAGGTGCAAAACACAGCTGAGTTTACACAGCCTATGACCATGCAGAATATAAGGGTTTGTTATCAGGTGTGGACTGGCTGCAGTTGGGGAGCCACCATATGCCTGAGACACTCATTATCTACTCAAGATTGACACACACATGCAGAAATGCTCACTCTTATCTATGATAACTGTTCAGTTCTCTGCAGTGTAGAAATGTTTTCTCTGAAATGTTGGTTTCCTTTAAAACTGCACTGTCAGAAATGAGTGATTTGGGAGAAACCTCACTAACAGACTTCCTCTATAATCTTAATAATAAAGGTGCTAACAACTGGTTCTCTGAGCAATGTCATATCCACTCCATAAAGAACCATGTATGTAATGGAGATGTGTCAGTGTGAAGAACCTTTAAATTGGACAAGACCCTTTGCAGTGAGTGACGGTTCTTGATGTAAACAAAAGTGGTTATCCTTTGGCATCCCTCAAAGAACCATTTGTAGGACCTTTATTTTTAAGATTAGGGTTTTCCGACTACTTCATTACACACTGCATGTCCAAAAGTACCAAGAAGCTCCTTCTAAAGAGTGAATAGAAGGGCCTAGTTTACACTATACATGATATGTCCAAATGTTTGTGGACACCACTTCTAATGAATGCATTCATGTACCTGAACTTGCAACCATTGCTGACACAGATGTGCAAATGCACACACAGCTGGTCTAGCTCCTGTAGAGAAGTATTCCCAATAAAATAGGACTCTCTGGAGCAGACACATAAGAACCTACTGGCACCATGACTAATGCCAGGTGTGGGCTAGAGTGGTATAAAGCCCCCCTGCCTTGTGCTGTGGAGCAGTGGAAGAACTGTATTCTCTGGAATGATGGTTGGTGCTCCATCCAATGTTTTTTGTTAGGGAATTAGGGATGAAGTGGGGTGGTGATCATCCAACATCCTGGCCTCAGTAACACTCTTGTTGCTGAGGCCAGGAATGCAATCAAATCCTCACAGCAATGCTCCAAAATCGAATAAAAAAGGAGGCAGTTACTCCAACAAACCGCACAGGTGTTCAACTGCAGACACATAGCTTGTAAAATGTCCACAGAAGAGAACTGACCAATGGAATTAGCAGCTCGGAAGCAGCTACATTTGAGCCTAAGCTCACCTAGTCCTAGGCCAAGCACCAGATAGAGGGGTGTAAACCCCCCCCCCCCCCCAGCACTGGGCCGTGGAGGAATGGAACTGTGTTCTGTAGTTCTGAGGATGTTACTGTAGCAAAGTGGGACAAACTCCTTATTAACACCGATCATAGCCATAACATTAGCACCGCCTGCCTCATACTACATTGGTCCCCCTTGTGCCTCCACAACAGATCTGACCATTCAAGGCATGGATTCCACAAGACCTCTGTAGGCGTCTTGTGGTATCTGGCACCACGATGTTAGCAGCAGATCCTTAAAGTCCTGTAAGTTGTGAGGTGGTGGGGCCTCTATGGATCTCACCAATGAGCCGTAGGTGCCCAAGACCCTGTCGTCTGTTTACCGGTTTTCCTTTCTTGCAGTACTTTTGGTAGGTACTGACCACTGCATACCAGAAACACCCCACAAGACCTGCCTGATGTTTTGGAGATAGTCTAAACCAATTGCCTAACCATCTCTATTTGTTTTTTTGTCAAAGTGACTCAGATCCTCATGCCTGCCCATTTCTATTGCGTCTAACACCTACAAAACATTTGTAAAAACAATATGTTCAGAAAAGCTACATGGTCATAGGCTCTCATAAATCCCCCAAAATAAACAGTCCAGCGTTTTGGGAGATATTTTGACCTCCGACAATATAAGGTATCACCAGCAAAAGTGGTTTAACGTGCACCATCAGCACGTTTACCATGTTTCTGTTTCCATCAGTCTTACACTGGGTAAACAGGAACTAATCAAGGCTTCTTGAGTAGCCGGATCTCCATTTTAAGGTAAGTCTTGAGGTTCTCGTCCTGAACGTTCTCCTCAATGGCAGCCAGAGCCTTTTCCCCACCATCCCTGTAGAATTTCAGCAGCTGTTCAGCATACTCAATCCACACGCAGTTATGGCAGCCGCTCATGCAGCAGCAGGTGGGAGGGACTGGGAGGCCAGAGTCTGCAGGTTCTGAAAGACAGTGTCCATTCTCTGCAGTTTTGGCTGAAGATAAAGGGGTGGGAGGGTCCAGGCTCCTGCTCCAGAGCTGAGGAGTGGCACAGTGTATAGGTCTGCATTGGAAACTCATGGCACTGGTGAAGGGCTTCTTTCCTGAGGGAGTTAGTTGTAGGACATACAGCTGTGGAGGCAAAGAGCATATTTGAGTGCCTTGAGCGTTTGTGGTGGAGGTCTATGTGCAAAAACTTCAGATCTCAGAAGCAGTGATGTTTTGCACACCCAAATTTTAATATGGGAGTCCCTCTCCCAGTAGCACTTAAGTTTTAGAGGCTACTGTTGACCTTTTGTATGTGGAAACCATCACAATACATTAAAATATCACCACTTGTACAGAGCCCCATAACATAAAACCTTGCTGGGCAATATAATGAAATATAACATTAAACAGTGAACAACAGAGTACATTTCTAAAGGTAACGGCAATGAGTAGCTCCACTTCTTCATAAAAAAAGACCAGTGCCTGAGACAATATGGTAGTAATAGTAAGCCAGTGGCCAAACATCTAATCCATTTAAACCATCTGTTATTTAACTGTATCAGTGCATCATACTGTATTACTGTATTGCACATAGCACATTAGTTTGTGTGTTGACTAAGAAAGAGTATAAGGTACAATAAGGCAAAAAAAGCATAGCAGATCACCAGTAAAACCAGCCTATCATCACAGTCATGCAAAAAACCTTGAATCTCCAAAATGGCATCTCTACAGCAGAAAGAAATAAAATGAATTTTAAGGGTTTTAATCCAAGTCATTTTTGAACATTCCTATTGGTCCACTCATCATGAAACCATTGGAACTGTATAAAGGACAGCTACCACATGCAAACGATGTGAAAAAGTGAAGATACAAGGTTTTTGCATTCCAGTGACAATATGCTGTATTGAGTGCTGGTACGCTTGTCTTCCAACATGACCAGGCTGGCTGTCCATCTTTACTGGGAGAAAGTCATAATCGCAAGTGTCTAGACATCCTAGCGCTGTAGTAGGAGATCACTTTGAGATACTTAATCAAGAGTATGAGATTGTGAGGACATTATTATGGGACAGCGAGACATTATGAGACACTAAGTCACTAGTGAGATAAAGGTAAAGGTGTGTCCTCCGCAAAATGTGTCCTCCGCATTTAACCCATCTGGTAGTGAACACACATGTTAGGGGCAGTGAGTACACACACACACCCAGAGCAGTGGGCAGCCAACTCCAGCCAACTTGCTCAAGGGCCCAACACAGGGCCCAACACAGCTTGCCTAGCCCGGGAATCGAACCCACAACCCTGTTATCAATATCCCGCCGCTCTAACCGCTGAGCCACCACTGCCCTGATAGCATATAACGTGATTATACGGTACTTATAAGTCACTTTTATGAGATAGTAAGACCTTCTTAGGACATTAAGTGGACAGTAAGTCATAACTACAGACAGGAAGGCGTTATTATGCCATGCTATGTTATAATTGAGAGGCATGTCATAAATCAGGGTGGGACACTCTGGGACAATCCAGTCTAAAGCACAGTTTCCCAAAAGCTTTTTAACACTCTCTCTACCATTTAAGATTTAGCTGATCTCAGGACGCTTTAGGAGACCGTGCCTAGAGCTGGTCAATATGACAATACTTTATCGCATTGTGATAAATTGTGTACATCGGGGACACCGCCAGCGCTTAATAAACACTGATCAGCTGCAGGTTTCATTACAAACAGGGTAATTAGAATGGTTTAACTCGATTAAGCACAGCAGATGTTGAATAAAGCACTGGATTCATTACGGGAGAGTCTCTGAACAGCTGTTTATACTGGTGTATCTACTCTGTGATTATATGCAATGTGATAAATATCATATATTGTGAAAAACGTCATTAAATATCGTGATATTGTAGTTTTACCATATCACCCAGCCCTAAATGGGCCTATAACGGTTTGCTGATTTCCCTGCTCATCTGAGTACATGCTATGTGGACCGGACACAGACCATCATCCGAATGACAGCACCAGCCAGCCAGCTATACCTCCAGCTACGGAGGGTCGCTGACCCTGTCATTCAGCCCCGTTATAATAATCACATAAAGAGAAATACATTAACGAAATAGACGAAGGAGGACAACAAAATCACGACAAACGGGCTGACACGTCTTCTCGGACATGTCCTACAGCTCGCTGAGTGGACAGAGCTGCCATCCTCTGCATGCTGACAGTCCCAGCTATGAAACCCACCCTCTGCAAACACACCGCAGCACTCTTCAGAGACATCCCGTAAGCACAGCAGACCCTAAAGAGTCTCTCGGAGGTGCTCCATACTGTCATGTCCGTTAAATCACCCCGCCTCCGGCCGAAAGTCTTTATTTTAACCTTGTGAAGCTGCTCCGAGTGGAGCAGGACGCCTCCATCTTTGAAACAGAAGTGACGTGTGCGGCCCTTCCTGCGCTGGAGAGTTCGATTCAGTTCACTGAACCGATTCTTTAGAACCGTCCGGTGGAAGCAATTGAACACCTGTATGAAACAGCGACTGCAGGAAACAACGATGGAGGTGTAATAGACTGAGGTTTTACCAACGTTTAAGGTGTTATATGGTGTGGATTAAACCAAACAAAACAAAAGGACACGTGGAGATGATACGAGTGTGTTTTAGGACCAGATTTTAATAACATTTTTATTTTTATTTAAGTTTCAAGAAAAAAATCCTTAGTTTAATATCCTGATATTACAAGAATAAAGTCATAATATATTGAGAACAAATTCGTACCCTTATATTTTGCAAATAAAATAAATAAAGTCTTATTTTTCGAGAATATGATCATTATATATTTCTGTTTATATATAATAAAAATATAATAAAACAGCAAATAATAAACAATAAATTATTATTTATGTTTACCATCTCAGTGATTCGAATTTGGTAGATTATTTTTCTTTTAAAAAGAACATTTAAAAGGCAAACATAGTGTTTTTGTAGACTGTTGCATGATTGGTTAATAATTCCTCCTCCAACAAGACACTTGTTGACTTTATATACATATTAAAGCAATATGTATTATTAATATGATTAATTATATTATTAAGTAATATATTATATTATTAACTATTATTAATATTAATATGTAATGTGTTATTCAGTGTGGAGTCGTTGCAGGCTCATGAGCAACTATTAACACACTGCAATACCAGAGTTTTACAGCAGAGGTCCATAAGAGTCCATAAGACATAACCCATCACTGGCCAGTTCTCTTACTAGAAGGAAAACCAGTAAAACCTTTTGTGTAAAATGTGCACCACTCACATTTTAATTCAGATATCATATTCTATCCCTAAGAAAAGGAATGGAAACTTATAAAGCAGCCTAAATATGCTGGACAATAGTGGTCAACATCCCAGGAAACTAACCTGCATCAGACATGTAGTTCAGCCTGGCAGTTGTATTATCAACTACTCCAGCATTCACCAGCATTCAGAGGTACTGAAAGCAGGGGTGTACAGTCTTATTCACAATGGGCTGCTGAGGCTGCAGGTTTTCATCCCACACAAGACAGAGCACACCTGAATCCACTGAATTCACTCGTCTGCCAATCAGTTGATCACATGCATTCCTGCTTGGTTAGACTAAAAACCTGCTGCCACACCGGCCCTGTGTGGATAAGTGTGGACACTCCTGACTTAAACATTAGCCCGTCTTAAATTTTGATGTTTTGTCAGAGGTCATAGGGTTTGCCATACGTTTGCTAATGTTTGTGTAGGCAACCAGTCGCTTAGCAGTAGCACGTATGTTAACATGTAACCTAAAAGGTTTTCTGGAAGTTAAGAGTCACAATGGCCTAGTAAATCTGAGTCCTTTAGATCCTAACCAGAGCACCCACTTTTAGTCCATATACAGTAATTAATTAGATATGGAACTGGTGGGCATGTCCCATATTAGTCAACAGACATTTCCCATATTACAACTTAGACATATTAAATAAATAGAAAAATATCACAGATATAATATTTGCAATCAAAAATGCCCCCTTTTCACATTAAAACCTGCCCCCACAGTAGCTGGTGTGCCATAGTAAGGTGGGCCAGCATGCAGAACTGGAGCTTTCTGTGAGCTATGGTGTTTCTATCAGTGTATAAAAGAAGACTTGTGCTGCCCTCCCAGCCAACATGCTCAGGTGGGGCTCACATGCATGAAACCTAGGCTAGGGTTGGGTATGGTGGGCATGGGCTCTAATTGGGTTTGTACATGTGTTGTTACTGGGACCCAATTGGGCTTTCCAAATTGGCCCCATTGGGTTTTCAGTGCTTATTATTAATTATTAATTATTGATTGGTTTAGGCAGGCTGAATGTACAGGTTGGGTTCCACTGTGCTGCTGTCTTAAATATCATCTAATACTGTATTATAATATCTCCAGGCACTATCGTACCCATATTTCTACATATTCTAAATCTGAAGCTTTCTGAAGCTTATTCTGAAACCATCCTGAGGCTGGTCTAGAGATTACAGTAGAAAAAAAGAGCCACATGCTCTCGAACAGGAACGTAGAACCTCTAAAGTGGTGGGCCTTGGTTAAGCCATGGATGGCACAGCCTTTGGTTATCCACCCTGTTAACCCCTCAGTGAAGCATGACAGTGTTTGAATGTATGAGCCAGCGAGAGTAGCACTTAGTTACTCCCACAGGTCTGCGGACGCATGTCCATAGAAACAACACCTGGCATCTCAGGAGACCTGTAGGCTGCACCCACATCAGTTTCTCATGCTGATGCCTGTAATTTGTGTTATGCCTCTGTGCCAAGCACCACAGCTATAGAATTAAAGGTCTAATTATATAGCTGCTTGTTGGCACCCGCATCTCATTTATTCTAAGGCTGCACTCTTGATGTACAATGACGTACAACCACCTTCTCAGTGGTTCACAATTATTAAAGGAATAGTTCGGCAAAAATTATATTTACACAGTTTTTCCATTATTATTATTATTATTATTATTATTATTACGGCTGTATTTCGGGATTGATTTGACAAGAGCTGTGAAGCTAAAGCAGCTGACAAAAATAACAAATACATGCTAAAATCAACACACACTTATCTCTAATCATCTCCAGTTGTTCAGAAGCCCAGTACACTTGATTATGTTGTTTCTGAAACAATATGATGATGTAAGATGTTGAGATCCAGTCAGGGGTGCTGCCAGGAATTTTGGGTCCCATGAAATGGGAACCATACTGGGTCCCAATTCTGCCAAAATACTCAAATCAGTCACAGGCCCTTACATCATTGTCCTCAAACCCCCATACTGTGCCACTGTATCCAGAGGTGAACCATGACTTTCAGTGCTAGTTCTGACAGTTTGGACATTTTGGACATTGAATAAATTTTGGATAAATGCCAAAATGCATGACTTAGAGGATGAACTTAAAAAAATGGGTTGGGAATCAGCAGTAATACCATTTTAATTTGCAATTTAACAGGAAAAAAATGAATGATTGGCTAGACAGGACTATAGGACTATATCTAAGAAAAAGGCTATTACTCTGTGAGTACCTTAGAACTGATGTAAAGTTCTAGTAGAAGTGTAGAGTCTTGTTCAGAGTGGTTATCCACTTTGGTATGGCAGTCTAACAGCTAAGGATAAGATTAAACTGTCTAGGAAAGATTTTGTCTAGAATACTCATTAGTGGCCCTGTAATTAAGAGGATTCAGTGACATTAAGGAGAGAAATGTACGGGGGCACATTTCATGCCTCCTAGATAAACCTTTTCCTGAATCAGTTTTAAAAAAATAAACACAATTTCTAATAAATGATCTACTACTAGTAAAGTTGATGCATATTTTAGCCACATTTATACACAAAATATGAACTCTGCACTTCCACTCCCACATGAATGACACAGAATGACCACTGTAGAGCGTAAGTCCAAATCTGTGTAGCTGGTTCAACAGACATTCCTTATCCAGAACATGTGATGGACCAGCAGAATCAACAGATGTCAAGCATAATTCTCTGGAAAAACAGCTGACAAGTGAAGCTGTAGCAGGAACACTCTTGTGATCTAGTGGGGTAAACCTTACCTGATTGGGTTGGTATTGTTTTTAAGGCCAGGGCATGTAACCAAGCATTGGATAAGAAATGAAAATGATAAAGAAAGGGCTTGGCTTAGAGATGGTCATTATTTCCTTAAACAAGGAAACTACGAGACAGAGCCGATTTTTCCATTCCTTCAAAACTATGCCCATGGTTAATCAGGCAACACACAGTGACGTCAGTGTGATTCATCATTTACAATTCTCCAGCCTTTGAATACACCATTGTTATCTTTAAATGAGTAATGGAGCCCATATATATTCCTATAACATGTACAGGACAGGCCCTCAAGTTGTTTTGGACGTTGTAGTGATATAATAATAGTAATAATAATAATAATATCAGTGATCAGGTTAATGCCTGGACACATCAGGCACACACCCGGCGCCTGACCCCACTCTGTATCAGAGGAGAGATTGCGGTGGTATGAGTGAGCTCTTATTATATCACCAGGTGTGTCCCTGTCTAAGATAAGCACAGTACAGCTTCCCTTTTATTCCTGCAAAACTGCACAAACCACAGTTTTAGAAAACAGAGCTTAAGCAACGCTGTGTGTTTTCTGATGTGGAGTGTTAGAACTGTGTCTCTCGGGTGGTACGGAGTAACACTGTCAACTCTTGATCACCATTAATTAGTAAGAAACTCCAGTTTCTATAAACAAAAACGTCATTAGATGAATACTGTCGACACAATAAGCCCTGCGTTCAGTAAATGCATGTTCACTGTAAAGTACAGGCACTCAAATGAACCAAGCTGGTGATGCACAATTATATTCATCATAATCATATAATTTATTATGTATAATTATGCTCAAGAAACAAGATCTACTTATTACACACCTTATTTTTCTGGTCTGCTTCATTTATGGTTGCATAATCCAAAGTCTTGGGCACAGCCGTACATTTCCGTCATTCAGACTGGGCTTCTTGCAGTCTCCTGATATTTTTAAAAGTAAGATGAGCATATATTTCCACTTACTTTCCATGTGATTGATTAGCCAAGACATGTTTGGGTGCCAGTTTTCCTTTCTTTAGTTTTAAACTGCAGCCAAAAGAAGTCAATAGTCACCCCATAAATCACCAAACTCATTTTCACATACTTCTCACAACTCAATTGAACCTCATGCGGTTTTTCATTAAGGTCACACACACTTGTCGTTGTGGCCACATTGGGGTTTACTAAGAGCTATAATAATGAACAAAGCCTTACAGTGCAGCAGGGTTGCAGTGGTGTATTGGTTTTGAGTTTTGAAAAACAAATGGTCAATCAATGAATATAGAAATAATCAGAAGATGAATCTATGAAGAAAATAATCATTAGCTAGATATGAAATGGAGCCACTTCATATGCAGCTTTCTTATTTATTTATTTTATTAATAATTCATTTATAAACAGGGAAATGTTATCCATAATAAAGAATTAGTAATAAAAAATGTTACTACTACTACTGCTACTGCTTCTATTGCCACTACAACTACTACTACTATTACTACTACTGCTACTACTATTACTACTACTGCTACTACTACTGCTACTACTACTACTACTACTGCTGCTCACTACTACAACTACTACTGCTACTACTACTGCTACTACTACTACTGCTACTACTTCTACTACTATTACTACTACTGCTGCTACTACTACTACTGCTGCTACTACTACTACTACTACTGCTGCTACTACTACTACTGCTACTACTACTACTACTACTGCTGCTACTACTACTACTACTACTACTGCTACTACTACTACTACTATTACTACTACTGCTGCTACTACTACTACTGCTGCTACTACTACTACTGCTGCTACTACTACTACTACTACTGCTGCTACTACTACTACTGCTGCTACTACTACTACTACTACTACTACTACTACTGCTGCTACTACTACTACTGCTGCTACTACTACTACTACTACTACTGCTGCTACTACTACTACTGCTGCTACTACTACTACTACTACTGCTGCTACTACTACTACTACTACTGCTACTACTACTGCTACTACAACTACTGCTGCTACTACTACTACTACTGCTGCCACTACTACAACTACTGCTACTACTACTACTACTGCTGCTGCTACTACTACTACTGCTACTACTACTATTACTGCTACTACTACTGCTGCTACTACTAAAAATAATAATAACAATAGGTAGAAGATTTGGACAGGGTCTCAGCTGATTCAAATTTCCAACCTTCCAAACTTCTCAGACCTCAAACATGCACTGCTCTGAACAACTGAAATGAAAGTAATCAGTGTCCACATGGCAGGGAAAGGCTACACGTTTTCAGCTTGTGGGTTCTACAGAAATTACAGTTCAGAGGAATTGTAGAAGAAGACCAAGAGTACTCTCAGTGAGTACTGTTCATATGCTGATAAGAAAGGTGTATGAGCAGCTCCATATTAATGCTTCTAGATTTAGAATGGCATGTCATAAAAACTGTCCCAATACTTTTGTCCTACAAAACTACATTTCATGAAATGTACATTACCTGGTGTCACTCAACTAATACATTGCACAGATGTACAATGAAAAATATATATAATGTTTAAATGTTTCGGAAAATATTAAAAGTTCCATTTTAACCATGTTCATGAAAAAAATATTTTTGTATTTTTATGCAGCACACTATGTCAAACAAACACACTTTGGCTGCTCTCTGAGCCCTTGAGAAGAAGATTGTGTATGTGAATCAGTAACTATGCATGGCATGTGTGTGTGTCTACAGACTGCATAGGAGGAAGGCCACCTCACTGCAGTCTCTGTCACACACATACACACATGCACACACACAGCATTTTCAAAGTCCTTGGCCCCTCGCTGTATTGTGTTTCTCCCACCAACAGTTGCCCTGGAAACCAGCCTTAGCTTACCTCAGGCAGGTATTTCCCAGAGGGCCAAGGGGCAGACAGACTGGATGTGAATTAGACTGGTGAGTTTCAGTCGTAGCAACAAGGCTTTAGAGGCTTTAGTGGAGGGTCACACATGCAGAAACATAAGCGTCTCATTCATTCAGGCCTAAATTAGACTGAGAGGAATGAGGCTCTTTTAAGACATTAATCCTCTTCATCAATAGAAATGCTCTTTGGCTGGCACACTTTCTGACATGGTCTGCACATTCCTGACCCTGATTCTCTAGTGCTCCCCCACACTGCTGACGGCCACACCACTGCCGACAAGCTCCTATGCTTCACAAACAGACACTCTCAAAAATACAGAATAAAAACTACGGCACTGACGAATCCTCAAATATTGTGATTTACAACTCCAAAGGGAAGCCGTCTTCATATATTTTCTCATATGACACATATGTCATTCTTTATATCTATATCTATCTATCTATATCTATACACACACAAAGAAAATGTTGTTTATTTGGCTAGTTTCTTTGAACTGATCATTTTCTGATGCAGAATGAGTCACAAGTTGAAATATTTGGGGGAATTTATGAAACACAGGGTCAAAATTATACATGCACCCACTTAGATTATTAACTCAGGGGTGTTTTTAACTTGTCAAAGCCAAGGCCTTTTAACTTCCTGTTAGTGATCAGGATGAACTACAGCTGGTAGCTTCTCTGTGCCAACATGAAAAGGGTTTGTTTGACAGCACTCATTGAATTGACCAACACACAGTACAATGGGAAAGTCCAATATATATATATATATACAAAACTTTGTTTTGTTTTTACCTTCAGACCTAACATGTCCACAGTACACAGATATGTGTCTAACACAATAGAAAACTGTGTAAATTCTCAAATAACTATTTGCCAAACCATCCAGGCGGCCTAAATTGAGAAACTATATTTTTCTTGGCATAGTTGAGTACTGAGTTCAGTACATGAAAGTGACAAACTGTGAACCTCATACTCTACATACTCTGCAAACCTCATACTCTGTACATTGTCTGTTCATTCAAAATAAATCAGCAGAACCAAAACAGAGCTGGAAAACGAGCAAATTCCAAAATTCCAAAACTGTTACATCACAGTTTTGACCCAAAATTGACATAAACCCCAGCCTCAAGATATACTATATTCCAATATAATTATTATTATAAGTATCCATATAATGATCATGAGTAAGTATGTATGTATGTTTGACTGTAATGTACACTGTTTTTACATTGCACTTCATAGATAAGCTAGCTTGGGCACAGAAAGTCACTAGTTCTATTCTCAGGACTGGCATCTATGACCGAGGTGCCCTAAAGCAAACCCCCAATTGCTCCCCAGGTGGCTGTTCACTGCAGCAGATTCATGGGTGTAGAATTTCCACTTAGACAACAGGCTTGCAGTCTGTGTAAAACAAATAGATGGAGTATAGGCTCCTGTTTTTGTAATCTCTGTTAGCCTCAGAGTTGTAAAAACTGAATTAGCAACCTTTAGCCATAAAACACCACAAGGACACCAAACATGTCTTGGCTTCCTTGAATATGAGTGCAACTTTGTGTCCAGCATGACTCAGATGCCAAAACTAGGTGACTCAGACAGGCCTGTGTAAAGAGGGTCCAGAGGTGAGCCAGTAGCTGAGCAGGTGAGCATGCACTGGGGAGTGACGGCACTGCTCAGATGCTCTTGGCCTGCCTTTTTAAAGTCCCCACAGTGGAAGGCTTAACTGGCCTCACACAGGTCCAGCTTTGTGTGTCTCCCACAAAGACCACACTGTTCATCTCCCTTTACGAGGCTGGCAGCCCCAGAATAACACCTTTGTGACATGCTGAGCTGTCCTGCCGTCCTGTAGAAGAGTGGGTGAAGGACAGAGGAAGAGGAGGTCGGACACACAAGAGACACAGAGTTGCATAGAGTTACTTAAACTACAAACTACAGGCCAAATGAAAAGAAGAAAGAAGTGACTATAATTATAATTATTGGTGGCTGTGATGCACTCGAGAGGTTTCTATGGGAGTCTTCACTCTCTTGGTTGGTAACAGTCTCATGCTTAAACATATACAGCAAACAGTCCTGCACAGAAATCTTTGACATCTGAGAAAATGATCTGTAAAGCCACTTACACTGTAAGGACAAAAGTATTGGGACACTTGCTCATTCATTGTGTCTTCTGAAATCAAGGGGATTAAAAAGTTTATTATTATCTCTACTGTCCAGGGAAGGGGGCTTTGATGACCACCACCCCACCTCATCCCCAACTCATTCCAAATGTATTGGACAGGGCACCAACCATCATACACAGAACCCATACTGGGGGGCTTCATACCCCTCTAGCCCACACCTGGGATTAGGCAGGGTGCCAATAGGCTCATGTTTATCTGCTCCAGTCCTATTCTATGGGGAGTACTTCTCTACAGAGACTAGTCAAGCTGTGTGTGTGTGTGCATTTGCACATCTGTGTCAGCAACGGGTGCAACCTCAAGTAGCTGAATGCATACCTTAGAAGGGGTGTCCACAAACATTTGGACATATAGCTAATGTATCTGGGCAGTACGTATTCGTTTGTTCAAAAACAATGCATGTGAGTGCTTAGGTTAACCATTTCCAGAGCTCTCCTTCAGGAAGCTCAGCATTTACCGCTCCCACCCACTTACAGTGAGTGAGTGGCACTCAGGCAAGTGTGTTGATGTACAGTAAGCAGTAATTGCTCTGCAGCTTCCTGTGGTGTGAAGCCATTGTGTGTAATGGTAAATCGCTAGGTACAACAAAACCTCCCCCCGCAGGGATACTGCAGAGGCAACCAGGCAAACATGGACAGGGAGCCATGTGAACGGGCCAATTAAGAGCCAACAAAGAACATGAGAGTGCGTCCTAATGGGAACTGATGTATTCCCTGTGAAAATCAGCTTGGAACAGCAACTTTTGAAAAGCAGCGGGTTAATCATTATGGCAGGAATTAGGATGCTTCACTGCTGGTTTTAATAAAAGAATACAGGGTTTATATTAAATAAGTACAAACATATTCCAAACATCAGATTAACTCCTTGTTATAATCTTTTCTAGCCCGAACCACACAGGTAATAGATCAAGAAAGGTCAAAAAGGTCAAAAAGGTGCATTATTTTGAGGCACTCAGACTTTTTTACTGAAAGAAAGCAATAACTCCATATCTACTGCTACTGCTCATGTAACCTCTTAGCACACAAATCTATAGAGCCCCTGTTCATACTAACTGTAGCCACTTGAACATCGAGGCCAGTGCATTTTAAATTGGTCCCTTGGTGCGAGAGTGCCGAGTTGTGAGGGGAAGCCCACATGGTTTAATGTGGTTCAACACTCTAAGCAAAAAGGGTTCTAGGACTAAATGCTCTAATTCTCTAATTCTTTTAAGTAACCACATACAACAGGCTTTCCATCATTTTACCATCATTTAATGATTATGCATTCACATGGACTGGTCCCAGAATGGAAAACTGTATTTTTTTACTTGCCGTAGTTGAATAATGAGAGTTCGGTACATGGAAGCGACATACCAAGAACCTCAAACACTGTTGTCTCTTCGCTAAAAAAATTATGACAGAACCAAAACTGAGCTGTAATTCCAAAACCCCAAAACTGTTACGTAACCGTCTTTATTATATTTACTCATTATATTTATGTCCCCAAAATTTGGTCAGTTTTCTGAGTCAGTTTTCTGAGACCACCAGATCACCACCAGACTCTAGGAGGTTGCTATGCGAACCAGGCCTGACGACCATGGCTTTTCCTTTGTCTATATGACAATTACTGGAGAAAACATGGAGAGCACAACATCTCTGAAAAATGAAGCAACCACAGGTCTAGCACCTCTGCTGGCTGGTTGCAGTATGATGTGTAGCTCCGCCCATCCCCATTTGTTTCAATGACAAAACAGCCCATTTTCCAGCTCATTTTTCTCTACTCTAAGCTGTAGTTCCATCTCCAACGTCTTGTTCCAACAGTAAGTTTTCCCTGTGCTACTACTGACACATTTTTTATTATTATTTTTTATTTTTTATTCTATATCACAAGATGGCGGGGTTAAACATAGAAATAAAGTGATTACCAGCTTTAGCTGGAAGAGACCCACAGTCTCATCCGTGCAGACAACATGGCGGACAGTTTTGGCTTTATTTCTATAGAACGAAAGGAAATGGAACCACAGCCACAGCGTTTTCTGCAGTCATTGACGTCTGCAGAAGGGGAGCTCACATTTGACAAATAATGTAGAAAAAGCCAAGGAAGACAAATATTAGCTGACCGGCTTTTACCATGTCTTCTCTCCATAATCTGCTCCCTCGAAAAAAACTCACCTCAGACTAGAGCTTACCAAACATCCGAACAGGTCCTCAAAAGTGCCACACGAGAATGCCAAACCCAGAGAAGTGAGTGGGTGCTAGGCGGGTGCCAGGCTAAAAGCTAACAGGTTACAATCTCCTCAGCTAGCTAATTCCCTCTGCACTGATATGACGGTAAGAGGGCAGCAACACTATCTGGCAAAAAATTTCAATGTTCTTGTTACAGTGCTTAAAACAAAACGATGCTATGCTAATCTATGCTATACTACGTGGCTCCTACTACGTGAGCCGTCACACTGCCGTAACCCCAAATAGTAAAAGCAGAGCCCACCATAACATGGAAATTCTGCGTGTTTCAGTCTTAAGCAAAATAACAGGGCTGTTAATATGTAACAATCCTTGAAGAATCAAACCTAAGGGTGTCTGCAATTTACATCTAATAAGTACCACAGAAAATAAGCGTGGGTTATATGATGTCCTCTAGTCATGTTCACACAAGCTGGCTTACGAGAATAACGTCTCAGTTTCGTAGTCAAATGCAGTCGGCTTGATCTGCCTGCTGAAATTCAAATGTCGACCGCAGGGCTTTATTTAATCAGGTCAGAGCGTTTGCTGTATTCCTATAGTAGCTGTGAATTCACCAGCACTGCAAAATACTTCAGTAATGCCCCCTCAGCAAGGTACTTATTTAGAAAGATCAGAATTTTACTCAAGTTGAAGGTTTTGTGCTGGTCAGCATTTAAGAGACTATTCTTTATGTTTAGTCTTATTTCTGCTCTAGAAGAACAAGTCCTTCTAATTTCCATAGGCACCGGACTATGTATTTATACACACTATGTGTATTTAAATTGCACACACACACACACATACACACACACACAGCTTGTCTAGTCCCTGTAGAGAAGTACTCCCCATATAATAGGACTCTCTCGAGCAGATAAACATGAACCTTTTGGCACCATGCTGCCTGTGTGTCAGGTGTGGGCTAGAGGGGTATAATATAAAGCCCCCCAGCATTGAGCTGTGGAGCAGTGGAAGAACTGGGAAAGAGTTGGGGATGAAGTGGGGTGGTGATCATCCAACATCCTGATCTCACTAATGATCTTGTCTGCTGTTTGAATGAGGCAGAATACCAAACTGTAGCTCATTTACATACATCACTCATGCGGGGCAGTGGTGGCTGAGTGGTTAGAGCTCCAGGCTATTGATGACAGAGATGTGGGTTCAATACCCAGGCTCTGCCAAAATACTCCAAACTGAAGGTGAAATTCTGGTTTTAAAAGCATTTTAAATCACTGATAAAATCTGATAAAAACCTGAGTACATAGAGTAGTTTGTAGCGTTCGGCTCAGAAATGCACAAAACCTTGGATGTTCGGCTTATTCTGGCTACTGCGCTTCCACAGATCTCCACATCGAGGGTGGCTTCCCCTACTAGCAGGTCGACCCTCCTCCACAGGAGGTCTTTATGTTGAGGGGTGGTACAGATGCTGTAAACAGACGCCATGTTGATTGTTACGAGAACTCCCATTCATATTTCAACCAGTTAAAATTCATTTGAAATAAAATTAACCCAAACAGAACTGCAACTGGACCTTAATAAATATAAATAACTAAATAAAAAAATTATATTCAATTAAATTCAAGTATATTCAGTTCCATTCAATTCATTTCAATTCGATTTGATTCAATTCCATTCAATTGATTCAATTTAATTCAATTCAATTCAATTCAGTTCAGTTCAGTTCAGTTCAGTTCAGTTTAGTTTAGTTTAGTTCAGTTCAGTTCAGTTCAGTTTAGTTTAGTTTAGTTTAGTTCAATTCAATTCAATTAAATTTAATTTAATTCAAACAAAACAAAACAAAACAAAACAAAACAAAACAAAACAAAAATTAACTATATTAAAATAAAATAAGATAAAATAAAATACAATTTAATAAAATTAAATTCAATGCAAATAATTAAACAAAACAAAAAAATAAAATAAAATATAATAAAATAAAAATAAAATAGGGTATGGGCCTTTCAACCTAATTACTTTCATATACTTTGTAGAAGTAGAATTATGATATGGATTCACTCAATATCCACTTTTTCCCACCTGTAACAACACAGATGCAAAAGGGTGTGTATTTGTGTATGTTTGTGTATGCGTCTGTATTTACATAAAACACACAAGTGCATGTGTTTACATGGTACACAAACCAGCATGGTTCAACAGTGCCCCGTTTGTCCGACACATTGTAAACGCTTGCGGCGCTTGACAGCAGTTCCTGATTTCGGAGGGCAGGTATTAGGCGGACATTTGACGTAAACAGACTTGTTTACCCCGACAACATGAGGTTGCCTTTCAGCCTCCTGCTATTCTGGTTTCTCTGTTGACCCACGCACTAAAACCCTGACATTGGGACGCTAAAAAAGGTGCAGTCGCCACCACAAGGTCATGGGCATGGTGGTCAAACACATGTGTAGCCAACATGTAACAAAGGCTGCTAAGCACATGCTCCTCCTGTCTTAGTGGCCTGGAACAAAACAGGGAGGTCTTTGTGTTGCTGTTGGTTTGTGGGTGACCATCTTAATGGTGTGAATGTGTTTGTCAACAACAGCTGAAGGGTTCAGCTTGAGTTCAGCTCCTGGGACACTTTGATGTAAGACCAAAAAAACAAACACAAGCGTATATTCTGTCGTCACACACCAACTGCTGTCCCGGAGATTTATCACTCAAACGATAGAGGCCCTCAAACATCCACTTCACTCTGGATGCTTAATGCTGCCCCATACATGTGTTCATCGTCAGAAAGACAACCTGCATCCCTTCCTCATAATCACGTCATGCATTATCTGTCCAAAAGTATCCAGACACCACTATTAATTAGTGATCTCAGCTGCATCCATTGCTGACACAGGCTTGAGGGGTACAAAGCCCCCCGAGCATTGGGTTGTGGGAAGGGAAACTATGTTCTCTGGAATGCCAGACCTCCACTCAGATGCTCAAAGCGATGTTCTAACATCTAGCGTAAAGACGTCCTACAAGAGTGGAGGCTGTTAATGCAGCAAATTCTCTATTAATACCTCTGATTTCAGGGTAAACGTTGGACACAACATTGACAAAAGTATTTGGACACCTGCTCATTCATCGTTTCTTCAGAAATCAAGGATATTAAAAATTAAATAAAAAATAGTTTATCCTGCTTTTGTTGGAGTAACTGTCTCTACTGTCCAGGAAAGGCTTTCTACTAGCTTTAGGGGCATTGCTGTGAGGATTTGATCAACCCCAACTCATCCTAACTCATCCCAAAAGTATTAGATGGAGCACCACCACCATTCCAGAGAACACAGTTCCTCAACTGCTCAATGCTGGGGGGCTTTATACCCCTCTAGCCCACGCCGGTATTAGGTAGCATGGTGCCAATTTGTTAATGTTTTTCTCCTTTATGGAGTCCTATTCTGTTGGCAGTCCTTCTCTATAGAGACTAGATAAGCATTTGCACATCTGTGTCAGCAATGGATGCAACTTAAAGTAGCAGAATGCATTCATTAGAAGGGGAGGCCACAAAGATTTTGACATATATAGTATCATGGATGTATACTCTTCTGTCTTTATTCCACAATATGTGAAGGAGAGCTTTTCCCAGTTCAGACAGACTGAGCTCTGCAAATGTTCAGAAATTCACCTTTCCTTCCTGCATCAGTGCTGTCATGGTTTACTAGCTAGTCTTGTTTTGATGCAGTCATATCAGCTTACATGGAAAGTTCTAAAATAACGCCCATAGCTATTTGTATTGGCTCCCAGAGGCTGCAGATATGAAGTATCTTGGCTGTGAGTGTGGAGGGGTTGGAGTTTGCTGAGGGGCCCAGCAGGTAGAGAGCTGCATGAAAAGGAGTGACTGTTTTATGATCAGGTTCTGCTGCCGTGCAGGTAAAGCCTCAGTGCACTGCTTCTGCTGCAGGGGCTGAACTGTGCTGGGCATGTTTCTGGTGGTTGGTTTGAGAAAAAAAACATTTTCCAGTAATGTTTTATTTTTTAATATTTTTTGTTGCTGTTCTTTGCATTCTGTAAATTATTTTAGGTGGAATAGACCAATAAACACTTTGGAAAGCAACATTTTAAGTGCAATTATTTACATTAACAGTTTTCTTACAACAGGAATAATATGATTACTAACATAGTGATTGTTCTGTAATAAGAAGTCCATCTTTGTGCCAGTCCAATTAAAATGATTATTTTATTTGATATTATATTACTATTATTATTATAATTATATATTATAATTATAATTTAAAATATATTACTATATTTTATTTATTTTGAAAATTTATAAAATTATAATACGAGTTATATTTAAGCCTCGCACCGCAACTGGATTACACCCCCTACCCTCTACACTGAGAATGTTTGCACATGTGCAGTGCAAACTGAGCAGGGGATACTGATTGGGTAGCCCGCAGCAATCTGTGATGCCCACAGATGATCACAAAACCATAAAGAGCTAGCGAGGGTGGTCCCATGTAAGATTAGCTTACGTTAGCTAGGCAGCCAGACACCTGCTCCTCTTACTGTTATAGCTATGTATAGTGGGGAAAAAAGTATTTAGTCAGTCACCAATTGTGCAAGTTCTCCCACTTAAGAAGATGAGAGAGGCCTGTAATTGACATCATAGGTAGATCTCAACTATGAGAGACAAAATGAGAAAAAAAAATTCAGAAAATCACATTGTCTGATTTTTAAAGAATTTATTTGCAAATAATGGTGGAAAATAAGCAATATTTCTGGCTGTCACAGACCTGTAACTTCTTCTTTAAGAGGCTTCTCTGTCCTCCACTCATTACCTGTATTAATGGCACCTGTTTGAACTCGTTAACAGTATAAAAGACACCTGCCCACAACCTCAAACAGTCACACTCCAAACTCCACTATGGTGAAGACCAAAGAGCTGTCGAAGGACACCAGAAACAAAATTGTAGACCTGCACCAGGCTGGGAAGACTGAATCTGCAATAGGCAAGCAGCTTGGTGTGAAGAAATCTACTGTGGGAGCAATAATCAGAAAATGGGAGACCTACAAGACCACTGCTAATCTCCCTCGATCAGGGGCTCCATGCAAGATCTCAGCCCGTGGGGTCAAAATGATCACAAGAACGGTGAGCAAAAATCCCAGATCCACACGGGGGGACCTAGTGAATGACCTGCAGAAAGCTAGGACCAACGTTACAAAGGCTACCGTCAGTAACACACTACGCCGCCAGGGACTCAGATCTTGCAGTGCCAGACGTGTTCCCCTGCTTAAGCCAGTACATATCCGGGCACGTCTGAAGTTTGCTAGAGAGCATTTGGATGTTCCAGAAGAGTATTGGGAGAATGTCTTATGGTCAGATGAAACCAAAGTAGAACTGTTTGGTACAAACACAACTTGTGAGGAGAGTGAATGCTGAGTTGCATCCAAAGAACACCATACCAACTGTGAAGCATGGGGGTGGCAACATCATGCTTTGAGGCTGTTTCTCTGCAAAGGGACTAGGACGCCCTTTACTCTCTCTGCTCTCTGGGCACCGCAATAATGGCTGCCCATCGCACTGGGCATGTGATCAGTAGTGTGTATGTGCTCACTGCATGGATGGGTTAAAGGCGGAGGACAAATTCCATCTGTGTCCAACACTAATGGTGAATATATTAAAGTGGGTACAGGTACTATCCAGGTATAAACGCATGTTACTGCCGGTTGTAAACAGACCTCTGCCTGGTTAAAGGGTATATAGGTGGTATATAGAACCCTTTAAGTTCCACTGCTCCACAGTGGGGGGCTTCATACCTAATCTATCGACAATGCCTTTCTATGGATAAGCTATGTATCTGCAACGGGTGCACCTTAAAGTAATGACTAATTACAACAAATGTCTGGATACTTTTGGACGTGTAACTAACTGCATATATATATATATATACAGTGTTATTCGTACTACAGGGCCGTATTCAGATTGCTGGAGGAGCTGAAGTGTTGCATAATGCCTCTGCTAAAGGTGGGAAAGGGTGAAGAGGAACTGTAATATTTCCCTAACACCCTCCCACTGATTTCACCTACTGCACATACCATCCTTGATGACCACACTGAGGGACTGTAGTCTATGAAAGGTCTACTGTGTTAATGATGAAGGATTTACATGTCAGATCTTGCGGATCCACAAGTTTATTGCAGGCCTGCCAGTGAAGAGCTTATTATATTACCTATAGTTTCAGCTTCCTCATTTTACCAGAAGGGCTGAACATTTGATCCGCGGGCAGGACAGACACACAGAGCTGGAGAGCTGGCCTCTGCTGCTGAAGGTTATCACGGGAACAGTCTGGAAACACTGCTGTCTCGTCACGTTGGGCTCCAGGCCAGCTCAGAGTCAGGCTGCTGTCTATTGTGAGCTGCTCACGGCTGTTTAAAGGGGTATTTGTTTAAAGCAATCCTCCTGTTTTTACAGCTAAATTCTCCTCTTCTACTGAGCTGTGAAAAAATGCCATCTGAGCAAAGAGTATTTGGGGTTGTTCTGGATGCATGAATAGAAAGTACACTATACGTCCAAATGTTTGTGGACACCCCTTCTAATGTATGCAAATGCACACACACAGAGCCTGTCCTGTCCCTGTAGAGTAGTACTGCCAGCAGAATAGGATTGCATTGAACTGTGGAGCAGTGGTACTGTGTTCTCGGGAATGATGGATGGTGCTTCATTCAATACTTTTCGGATGAGGTGGGGTGGTGATCATCCAATGCAATGCTCCAATGCAGGCACCTGATCTAGTAGAAAGCCTTTCATGGACAGTACAGAGTTACTCCGCCAAAAGCAGCATAAACCCTTTTTTATACCCTTGATTTCAGAAGAAACAATGAATTAGCAGGTGTCCAAATACTTTTGTCAATATAGTGTATGTGACTTTGTGGGGGGCAAAAAATGCTCAGATGACATTTAACAAGACTATTTGCAACTCTGATATATTGCCTCAGGATGAAACATGCTGATTTTCCTTTCTACAGTGGGTTCATGGAAGAAAAAGATAAGGTCTGCTTTTATTGTCTGGTTTACTGACGATGGCGCTCAGAACTGACAAATTATCATAACATAGTTTTAACACAAGGAAAAATACTGTAATAATTCCTGAATCTTACTGCATAGTACTGCTGCAACGTACTGATAGCAAGCTATTGAGATTGTAGATGGTTAGGTGGATAGCTTTTAGCCTTGCCCCCACTTGCTTTCCCGGGTTTGGCTTTCTCAAGTCTTACTGGTGAAAGCGTTTTCCCCTTCAGATGGTTTAGCTCTAGACTGGTTCAGCTGATGTAGTCTAGTTTGTTGTTGAGGAAGCAGATGATGGAGAAAAGGGATGATACAGCTAGGGTCGGCTAGTGTTGGCTTTCAGCCCAGCATGGCGACCTATTTGCTCCTCCTGGCTTTCGCTTTGAGAGACACTGCCAGAGGAAAAGCTGCAGTCACAAGGCTTGGGCAAGGTAGCAACCCGTATTACCAGGACTAGCCGAGTCTGAAGGTGAGGTGCTGCTCTCCAGTATCAACAACACCATAACCTCCTAAAGTCACTGTTGCATTTTAACGTTTGGCCAGCTTGAGCTTGAGCCAGCAGGCTGGGGATATGTGAATTTTGGGAGTGTGAAAATAACGAGTTACTGTTTAGGAACTGGCCCGTTTTCCAGCCTGGTTTTGGTTCTGCTGGATTTTCTTTGTGACAACAGTATTTGAGGTTCACAAAATGTCACTCCCATGTACCAAACTTTCATCATACAAGTAAGCTAAACAATAGTTTAGAAATTCTAGGGCTTCTTTAACCGTTATCTTCTGAGAACATCCAGAGGTGTGTTCCATTTTAAGAGGCGTGGTCCATTTTAACTAAGCATTTCCACACTGCCCATACTAAAATGGATTATAGAGGATAAGGCGATGACTAACTTGTTTCACACCGGGTAATGACACAAAGTGACTAAAGTATGAAGCTTTTTTCTAGTCATGTGTTTTGTTGCTTATTACTGGATAAGAATACAGATAAGAGTAGATTAAACAGTAGAAAGTACATCCACACACAGCTGGAGAGTTGGCCTCTGCTGCTGAAGGTCATCACAGAACAGTCTGGAAACACAGTAGCTTTGTCAAATCAGGCTCCAGGCCAGCTCACAGTCAGGTTCACACTTAAATCATGGCAGTTTTAACGATTAAAAACTAAAAGATTAAATAATAGATGCAGGTTCCTATTTGTGCAGATCTTTAAATGGTTCTTTGGGTGTTAGTTTAGCTATTTCCAGCGCTATCCTGGAGGAAGCCCAGTATTTCCAGTCTTCACCCAAAACATAGTTTATTTAATTAATTCTTTGTTAAACTGAATCAGGTGCTGAACTGAACAAATCCATACTTTTTTGCTATGCAAAATGGGCATGACTGGGGGCTGGACTACAGAACTGGGCTGTGACCGAAATAGATCCCATCGGTAGAAGGTACTGCACTCTTTAATTCATAAAAAGAGCTGCAGGTTTTGACCTCCAGTGTCCAAACAAACACAAAGCCTTCAGTTTAACCTCAGATAGTTGTGATGTAATGGCTGTTTGTCCTGGAACTTACTGGCTATGATGATGTGAGCAGAGCCCTAAGGTGAGACTTATCTACGCTGGATATGGAAATGTGATGGGCTGCAGCTACGGGCGGGCGGGAATTTTCCACTTGCGATCTTATCCTCGTCACCAGGTCAACGCCTTTACTGTTCACACAACCCCGACTATGAGCTTAACCACAGAAGTAGAACACTAAATGTAATGAAGCTGAATTCTGAGATGATAATAATGAGATATTTATTTTGTAAATAATAAATCAATCAGTCCAGTTCATCAGCTGACTTACAAAGTAGCAGACGCGTACATGAGCATGAGTGGATGTGTTTAGGTGGATGTGAAAGGTGATTGGATATGAAAAATGTGTTGCAACACTGAACACACTTTAACTTTACAATGACGTAGAAAGAAGAGAAATGGAATTACATTAACAGGCACTCTCTATTAAACAGCAGTAGGACAGTGCTTTCTCTACGGAAATGATTGCTGCTGCAAGCCAGCTCAAACGAGCACAATTTCAGGCTTGTGCATGCATACATGCGCTTTTACTATAACCTAAATGTTGCTGTTTAACAACAGCAAGAGGCAACCGGTCTCTTAACAGCACTGGCTGAGGGCATCTGGTAACACACAGATTGATACACAAGCAGTATCAAAGCCAAGGTCCACTTGATTCCATCATTTCTCTGTGGTAAATGTAAATGTACAGGATTGCAGTGGCTCACGCAACCATTAGATACTGCATGAGCATCGTCCATGTCCCGTGTCCAGCTGCAGGTCATGTCTCGTCTTGTCTGATTTGGTGTGCGTGTTGATTTTTCTGTTCAGTGACATTGTGGGCTTTAAGGGAAATCCCGGCACTGTCGCTTTAATAGGCAAAACGGGCACCCAGGCACTCCAAGATTAAGGCTATAAATCTCCCCGGGATGAGAAACCATCCATGGGCAAAGTAGAACCATTAGGAAAGTTTGTTGAGGAAAAGTATCAAAGCAGGAGGAAGTGGCTAGCCCGACCACTGCTGTTTCCAGGGCAGTCCATTACCCTAAACAGAGAATTAGGAGAAAACAGTTATGATGGTCTGAACTGATAAGCATAAAGCAACTGTGCACAATTCTGTTAAAACTAAAATAAAAGGAAAAATTATCAAATTTAATACATATTTTGAAACTGAATTACATTTAATTAAATTAAAATTAAACAAAAATATTAACAGAAACACTTTCATGCCTGGCTGAATCAGAAACGTAAGCCCTTTTGTTAGATTGTTAGTCAGAAGCAGGGCACAAAATCCAAGCCCGAACCAACTCATACCAACAAGTTTCAGACTCGACATGACTACTAATTCTGAATCCCAAACTCGACCCGAACCTGCTACTACCAACGCAGCGAGAGAGGTTGCACGAAAGTGTGACCAACATGTATAGAGAGAGAGCTAGCAACAGAGAGAAAGAGACAGAAAACGTGAGGACGGGAAATGTATGTAGCCACAATCCTTCACGTTAAAACCTACCAAAGCCTTTACATAAAAAAACAAAAAAAAAAAAAACTACCTGAGCCTGACCCCAGAAAAATGCTGTAAGTGCAAAAACGTGGCCTGAAGGTGGCAGATCTTAGTTGTGGGTACTGTTCGGACAGTTTTCTGGACTTCCAGTGCATGCTGTCAATTTTGTCGCAGGTTGTTGCAATGTTTATGACCAAATCACAAGTTACAAGAGCTCTGCGGGATCAAGTTTAATTTGGGCCACAGAGAATATTAGTAATTTTTTTTTTCTCAAAATCACAATTTGAAAAAGTGCAATATGAATTATATGCCACGTTATTCATCGCTGTTTTCAGCTCCAAGTATCACAAAGCTCAAGAATTGGCAGTGTGGCTCAGGTTTGAATGCCTGAAGGCCTAAAGCCATGAATTCAACATTTTGCATTGTTCAGTCTTAAGGGAGGTTAATTCTACTGTTTGTCTGGTGAGTAAAAAATGATAATCTTTTTAGGTGGGGAACATACAGCCCATAAAAACCTGCTGTTGTATGATGGATTTGGACTGGACCAAATCACAGAGATACTCTGTAATAATTACACGATCTTTAACATCTTGTCCAAACAGAACTTCAGTGGTGTGCTACACACACACAGATACACATAAACACAGTGTTGTTCCGGATCCAGCACATCTCACTCAACCTCACAAACAGCTTGTTAATTATGCCTCCAATCAGACATGTTTAAACAGGAGAACATTATGACCGAGGTTCTTTATCATCTCTAGTTTTTCACCACTTGTAGAGCTGGAGCCTGCAGGTCTGACTATTTCGGTGGCTGTGTACTAAAGTTTACTTGTACACCCTTAAAAATAAAAGGTTCCCTCAAGCATGAATCTCAAAGGATGCTTCTTTTAGAAACAGCTTTTGTAAAATGAAATTTGTGAGCAGGAAAAACTCCATGTGCTGTACATAATGTAAGGGTTCTATGCCAATTGATTGTATTTTTCTAGAACCATATGTTCATGCCAAGAACACCTGAGGAACCTTTTCTTTTATAAGTATATTTTAAAGCATGCAGTAAATCAGACCCCACCTGTGTGTGTGATTTTGTCTTGATCCTTGAGGCCAGAAAAACAGCTATTTACAGTACCAGTCAAACATTTGGACACACCTAGTTGAGTGTAAGCTGATCATCATAGTAAAGGCATCAGATCCAAATGCTAGGGTGACCATATAGTCGTTTTCAAAAAAGAGGACACTGGGGGGACACAGGTATCTGCCGTATTTAGGATGTCGTGGTTGGGGAGGGAGGTTCAAGCAGTTGTATGTTGAACAGAAAGGAGGTTATCGGGTCATAAAATGGGTAAATGTGTATGTATTTATGTATATTAACATGCTGTAACTGCATGGTTTGAGAAGCACCCCCTTCTTCCCCCCGATGATCAGCTCAAATTAAACCAGGTGTGTCCAACTATTTCACTGGTACTATATGCACAGGGAAAACTGATCTGAGAAAGTGGAGCATTAAGCCTTATAGAATTGTGAGGTGTGAATGCCCCCCAGATGACAGCACCATCAAATTATGAACCAATTTGGGTTGGGTTTCCTTTCACCCGACTTGTGATCAGTTCTCTCTGTTTAAGTGAAGGTCTTCTGCTTTCTTAAAGCATATAAAACTGGCCCTGGATCAGTCATCAAGGACAATAAATCACACCAAAAAAGCAGACAAGAGGACAGTGAACCAAGTGCATTCCAGGAATAGAACCTGATCCTGCAAGAGTGAGGGACAAGGTGTAGAACGAGTGAAGAAGGAGAGAGGGGGAGAGGGTGAAGATGCCCTTCAGAAAGTAGAGATAGCAAAGACTGAACACAGATCAGACAAACCGCATTCCTCAATAGATGAGAACATATGAGAAGGTGCAAGAGAAAGATCACGATGAAAGGAGAGGTAGATCCTTCAAGTCGAGGGAACTTCTGGAAAACGATGGTTCTGCTTTGCGATCTCCAAAGCATGGGGAAAGTATAAAGAGGCTTGAGTCTCACTTGCACATCTGTCAGTGTATGAATTTATGAGTGAATAGTCTAGTGTACTGGTGATACTCACATGTTTATACATGCGTATTTGCGTATGTGAACATTGGCAGTCAAAAAGAATTTCTCAGATCTAATATTTTTTTTTACTCCCAAACATAATGCCAACAAAAGTATTAGGACACTATTAAACTATTAAACTGCAATCCTAAACAATTAAAATAATTTATCCTGCTTTTGTTGGAGTAACAATCTCTACTCTCCAGGGAAGAAGGCTTTCTACTAGATTTTGGTGGAATATTGCTGTGAGGATTTAAGTGTATTCAGCGACAAGAGGGTTAGTGAGGTCAGGATGTTGAATGATCACCACCCTACCTCATCCACCATGCCTGAACTCCACCATACCATAATTCCAGACAACACATGCTGGGGGGTTTATACCCCTCTAACCCACGCAAACTTAGTAGCTGAATGAATGAATGAATGCATTTATCAGAAGACATGGCCACAAATATTCGGACATATATAAGTGTATACAGCGATTCCAATATTTTCTAGAAAAGAAATACCTGATGAATGGGTCTAGTCACAATTGTGTTTGTGCTCTCCAAAGTAAACACAAAGCTGAATTTCACTTGCAAACTTGTCTGTATGTACGTAAAAGCAATGAGTCTTGTTTTTGATCTTGAGGCAGATAATTTGTCAGATTCCTGTTGTGTACACCACACTGTGTAAATTACTACCGACAGTCATTTGTTATGGTGAACAGACAGCCTGTTTTGAGGTTGCTACTCCTGCCGTAGGTGAGCCTACTCTACTAGTTTCCAGGCTGGTTCTATTTCTAACTAATAAAACTAACAAACTAACTAACCTGACATTTCTTCATCCGAGTACTGATTCTTTTTGACTGCGAGAGAACACTGATCGAACCATACAAACTCGAAGAACCGTGTTTAAGCCAAGATGAACAAAACTGTGACAATGCGGAGTGAGGCCCAAAGAAAAGCGGACTTCAGAGATGATGACAATGAGCAGAGATGACAGATGAAGATGATGAGAGATGAAAGAGAGAAGAAGCGGTCAGGCAGCGTACGTTGGTGGCACGATTCTGTCCGTGGGGCGAGTCTTCAGGCCGCGTTGAGGGACTGCTACTGCTGCTGCCGCTCTGGGTGTTGGGGGAGCTGAGTGTGGCTCGCGGGATCACCGTATCATACGACACGTCCATCTGCTGCTGGGGCCATGAAGCATGAAACGGGGAAATAGGGGTTTGAAAGACGCAGTGCTGAGTCCTCACACCCGGGCACAAATATTTACAAACAAAGAGGTCAGCTGGAGATTTTATGACAAGGCTTTTGCATATAATCACTGGTAGAGAGCAACTAAACTATATAAAAGCCCAACAACATTGAGGAGTGTGCACACATCTCACCATGTTTGTGCGTCTGCATAGGCAAAACATCAACTATAAAAAATAAGAAAAGTATGTACTCACACTTCCTATTCCCTTGGTAATGAGGGCAAGCTCAGTGGGCTGGTACACAGAGCTGCGGATCTGACCGTTGTAGTTGCTGTACGGAGACACTGGCTTATTACCTGCCAAAAATAAAAAGAAGAAAGGAGAAAAACATGAGAATGTGAGAATCTACAAAAACAAACAGCAGAATTAAGAGGTTTAACAGTCTGGACTGGTTTAGAGATGAGGTTTCCAGTCCCCATGATGAGTTTGGTTGACTTTTTTTTTGCTGGGAGTCAAAGACAGCAAACCACATTCGCCATTAGTGTTGGACATGGATGGTTAAGAGTCTTGCTCAAGTGCTTAACAGTGGCAGCTTAGCAAACCCTAGTGTCAATTCCACAACCGCATCGAAGCACCAAGAGTATCAAACTGTTGACTGGTCAAACACAATCGACACAGGGTACTGGAACATTCAGCTCCTCATTTGTTGCTGCTGCCACTGTCCGTGTTTGCAGTATTGGTAAAGGTTAAAAGCAGAAAGTAAAAAAAATATTAAATCAAATCCAATTTTGTAAGAAATCAAATATGAAATACCACAGAATTGCTTGAATCACAACACAAACAAAAGGTTTCATAAAGTTTGATTCCAAACTACACAGCGTTTGGTTTACCATCAAATATTCCTGAACTGTCCTGCATTTTGATCATATTTCTTATGGAGTTTAGAAATCTGGTCTATAAATTATGACTTTTTATTTAAATATTAAAAACATAGTTTTCCAGAAAGTCAAGCAAATGCAGTACAGAATACTCTGCAAATATATAAAATATTAAAGCTACAGTGATCAGAGAAATGCAGAATTGCAGCTGCCCACCCACTGAAGTTTAGGGTTAAAGTATGGGTGGGTAAATATGACAGTATTTTATTGTATTGTGATAGATTTTGTTATTATGATATACAATATACTTTTCTGAGCAGATCATGGATATCCCCAGAGCTTGAAGAACCAGTCTCCAACCGCACATTTCATTACAATTAGAAGCTATTTTTCCGCATGAAAAACAAGGTGTAAACACCCCCATGACACAATGTGATTAGATTACAATCCGATCACTCAAACCACTTTCGGAGGCGATCAGAGACGGATCTCGTCCATATTTAACACAAGTTTAAACTGAATGCGTTTTCTGTGATCGGATTCCCTCAGACAAGCGGAAACACGTCTGTCGAAAAAACGTTAATGAGTCATCTTGACTTCTTTCTCCTTCTTGCTCCATCTCCTTCACACTTTCTTGCTGTGTGTGTTTGTTCGGGTGTGGTTTAAATAGTCTGTCACATTTTCTGATGGAGCCGATACAGAATGGGAGAACCCGCTATTTTTCTACTGTTTTGTAGAACCCTCTCTAGTCCTCCAAGCTGTTCCCAGTCTCCTGGAGCAGGACAATTCTGATGGGAAACTGCTATTTACAGCGAGTAAAACTGAAATGATGTACGTGTTGGTGAAAGTTTTACACAGGAAGGTAAAATCGGATCTCATCTGGTCACTCTGGGGACGCATTTCAAAGATGAGTGTAAACAGAATCCAGTCAAAGTAGATCCAGATACTGTCCAGATACAAAACACATGCTAATGCCAGGTGTAAACAGACCCAGAGTGTAATAGGTCCTGTTTAACTGGATGAAGTGCAGCAGCTTTTCAAAATCTGCCACTACTGATGCATTTTGACTGTGCGTCAAATTATTACATTTACATTGAAGGCATTTAGCAGATGCTCTTCTCCAGAGCGACATAAAAAAGTGCTGCACCATTTACTCCAAAATATCCGTAGCTAGTGTGTATCGGCTAGAATCCAGGAGATCCCTCTTAGCTTAGACGTGACTAAATACAGAAGTCAGTATGGAGACCACAATACTACACTTCGCCCAAGCACTCTTGAAAGAGGTGGGTCTTCAGTCTGTGCTTGAAGTCCGCGAGCAAATCTGCCGTTCGGACACCCAGGGGAAGTTCGTTCCACCACTTTTTTCTGTGCCAGGACAAAAACAAGCCTGGATGCATGAATAGTCTTGTGAAATTGTCGCTACCTATGGTCATATAACTTATTAACTATTTATTTAGTTAATATTTATTAACTATTTGTAATGTATTATAATTGCCCACCCCTAGGTTACAGCGGACAAAACATTATGACATAATTTCTGACAATAGATTTAAGAGATGTGAATCATCTGGGACAATCAGGGACAGGGACAAAAACAAAAAAACCCACATCTTACAGTTATTTAAGTTTTAAGGTGAAAAACATGCCGGTCAAAGTACTATGATTCAGAAAAGTCCAGAAACTGCATTTAAGTAAAAGTCTCCCAGCATGTCGTAGTCATCTGCAGTATCTGCTGCTCCAAACAGCAGCTGGATGTTGAGTAAGCCACATCCCCAAATTTTCTGGATAACTGTGTGACATCTGCCATGCCAGTCTTTCCTCAAAGCAAATCGCTGCTCCCAAGCCAACAGCGCTGTGTGGATCTTCTGACACACCTGCTTCAAATGTATCAAATGGGTTTAGAAGCCGCAGCGGTGGGGAGCCTGAGAGGTGCGAGACAAGCCCTAGAGTAAACATGAGAAAGACTGGTGGGAGCTGCGGGGGGGTTAATGTGGGGAGAGATGTCATCTTCCTCTGTGAAATACCTGACTTTCCTGATACTGTTGCCACACCTCAGTCTCCATGGAGATGTCCTAGTGTAAACAGCGGAGAGTCAGAGTCTCTTCTGAGAAACAGATTGGAGCAGAGTGTGGCTGTATTTACTCATGTTACGATGGGCTGGGTCTGCATACACAATGTCCTTCGCTGACTAATGAGGCACAGTTATTTCACCTTGATCCATTTTATTTCCCCACACCCTGCATTAGCCAACGAGGAGGAGGAGAAAATGGAAAAATCCCATTTCTCAGTCTTCAAAGCGTGGCTTTTCTATTCTCTAAATCACAATGGCTTAGCAAACACTAAAAAAGACTGTTGTTATGGGGAGCTATGGATAGGCCATTCATCTGATGCTCCCAGTTTAACATTTCTAATGAATAAAGAGCAAATATTAGCCTTAGAATATTAGCACAATGTCTCAGTCCATAGCTAAATGGACAAGGAGAGAGAGAGTGAGAGAGAACGAAAGAGAGTAAGAGAGCACAATCGAGCACAACAAAAAAAAAAGGACAGAGGTTTGGTATCACTAGAACAATGTGTTCTACCGATTCCCGCCTTTCTGCAGCACAGATCTGCGACTGCACTCAAACACCAGCATATCAAATTCAGTAGAGTAAGCAGCAGGCGTCTGCGAAATTCTCCACCGTTTTCTGCATGTTCGGCTTCTGCATCCCATGTTCTTTTAAAGGACCCGTACTTCTCATTTTTCTTGTTTTTTCACCTTGAGCAGCATTTAATGAGGTTTGTGTGGGACTGTGCACCAAAAACATGGTAATTCATCAGTCATAATTCATTTTTGCAAGACCTTTTACCAAAGCAGTCTTCATTTAGAATGAACAGGCTGTTTACTGTGCCCTTACTGAAGAATGCAGCAAAAACACAGTCTGGTAGCAGGTTGGGTGTTCTTCTAATAGAGTATGACTTTACACTAAAAAATCTTTTAAAGTTTAATTCATGACGTGGCATCAGTGCGTCAGACAGTAGACCCGGCTTTTAAAACAGTTAACCTGCCATCAATGTGCTCTGTGAACTGTTTTGCATTTGTCTTTAAATGAAAAAAACACAAACTAGGAAAGCTAGAAGCTAGAAAACTAGCCTTGGCACACTACTCCGCACATCAGTGTTTCACGGCATTGCGCGAGTCTGCTGGCCGAAAGAGGGGACACCAAAAGCGGTAAGAGAGGAGGCAGGAGCACGGCAAGCGAGCCGGTGTACGCACTAGGCTAATGGCTAACTCTAGCTATTAGTGTGGTCATTACCAACCCTTTACTGAGTTGAAATGTGCAGAGCTGTAACTGAAGCATCCTTCCGTTAAATGGCATGCCCATGATTACGTCATGTCTTCCAGAACACAGAAGGAGGTGGGACTAAAAGGCCGCAAAACGGAATAAAGCCTTCTTAACTTTCAATGGAAGTCAATGTAAAATGTTTTGTATAATTTCTATTGGTCTGTTCTTCATTAAAATGTGCAAAGAACACAAGAAGTTCAGATTCACATGATGTAAAATGGAGATACAAGGCTTTTACATGACAGCGATTACCTGTACCTTTTCTGACTGACTGCTTTGTATGGTGCCTCATTCAAAAAGTTGAACGCTTCTTACAACCTCAGTGGGAATGAGAGGAGCAAAACTGCTGTTGGATTTACATAAATGCATCACAAACACAGCAATATTAAGAACAGGCTGTTTTGCATTTTTTTAGATGGTTTTTAGATGGGCTGTATGGACTAGGAAATAAATCGTAGACTTTAAAACAATATTTGCTTCCTACATAAATCTCCAATTTAAAAAAAAATATGAGAAAATGCTGATTTTTTCTTAAAATGAGCCCGTTCCAGCCCTGTAATCCAACCACACCAATTCTATCAGTTCTAACTTCTACTCATCAGTTATCAGACAAAGAAATTCAATAGTTTGTACTTTCTGGAAAATGATCAAAATGGAGACATACAAGAGCTGGCAAAGAAGACAATGAAAAAATAAAAATACCTGTGTTGGGTTCATCCATGGAGAAGGCCTTATTCTCCATAAAGATATTCTGAGGGCTCTGCTCTTTCAGGATGTTTTCGTAACCGACTCCACGACTGGGGTACAGGTCCTCTCCAAACCCAGATTCTGCCTCATCCTCCTCCGTCAGAAAGCACACCTCCGGTATTGTGAAGAGCAGCACAAACACCCAAGCGTTGGCCACCAGCGCTATAGCCAAGGTAGGGTCGTCCCATGTTGGGTTTTTGTATTTGGTGTTCCCGTAGGTGTACATGACAATCCAAGCCACCCAGATACCAGCAGACAGCAGCCCTATAAGCATGATGAAGATGGCATCCTTGTGCCAACGCTTGTGCTTGCCTCCTAGTACCGGAACGGACGCCACGATGACGGCCAGCAGCAGGTTCATCACGTAGATCAAAGCCATGACAAAGTCCTGGTTGGCGATGTTGCATGGCACGGCTGTGGCAGTACTGTTAACGGGGATAATAATGGCATTTATGGGGTAGCGCACTATAGTGATTATCAGCCATTCCGTGTTGATTATCACCTCCACCAGCCAGAAAGCCAAAGCTCCTAGACACAGCACCCATCCGCTGGGTCCAGAGTCCCTCCTGGATAGCAGGTTGAGGTTCACCGCCTTCATCAGGAGGCAGGAGAAGCAGCCAGCAAACAGCACCCCAAACAAAAAGCGGCGCGAGGCACACGTGGCGAAGTCTTTCCCCACGATGAAGGCGAAGGTCAGGCCAAAAAGGCCCAGAGTAAAGATCAGAAAGAAGGTGTCCAGCCCCACCGAACTGCGCCTCTTTCTGTCCGACACGAACGGCAGGCTGGCCAGGAGCACCATCAGGAGGATCAGACAGGCCAGCACTCCGGCGGAGGCAAACGCTTCTAAAACGATGCCCCAGACCGCGCTGAGGTCACATAAGTTGAAGTAGAGAGAGCTCACGTTTGAGCCGCAACCCTGTGGGGCTGCGCTGACAGCTGCCGAGCCAAAAAGAGAGAAAACTGGGACCGCCAGGGGAAGGGGAAGGGTGCGGAATCTCTGGATGAGGCGATCCATCTTTGAGCACTCCTGTAACGAGAAATATTAAAAAGATTAGATTGAAAATCAGACTAAGAAGAAGAGGCAGGAGCTGCAACTGGGCTTTATGAAGAACAAACAGGTGAGTGTGCCGCACGTCATCTTTACAGCGGAATCAACTAACACACCCAGGGTGGGAGAGCCGAAGTTAACGAAACCACAGCAATGATATCACTGCCATTAAAACGCTACAAGCTTGTACATGCTCCAAAGAGTTTCCCTCCCAGATGCGTCTGTGATGCTTCTGTGTGTGTGTGTGTTTAGGAACAGCCTGAAGGTCTCACTCCAAGAGCGAAGGCTGGTCACTGAAAAAAAGAAGGAATTTCTAATCTTGGAACTGATCCCACCTCTCCCCACAACTCTGTCAATCATTCATCATCATGTGACTTCTGAACAATATTTACTTATTTCAACACAGGTTTCGATGCATTCAGGACTAATGAGTGGACAGGTGCTGAGTCAAAAGCACAATAAAAGGGTAAAAGCATTGAGAGCGGTTTTAGAAACGTTTTTCAACCTTTTAAAGGGGCTGAACACAGAGACACACCCACCTTTTTACAGAAGGCTATTCATTCTGCAGCTATTTCGGTCACATTAAAGACATTTATGTAAATTGTTCTGACTATAAAATCAACCGAAAAAACTTCTATTGATGTGCCTTTTATGGGCAACATTTCCCAATGAGTCTAACATCCAGTTACGCTTACGGTCCTCAGTTTAGGGGAACAATTGAGGGAGTGGAAACTAGGAGTGGCAAAAATCTAACATCACAATTAGGTTTGCAACGGTATGAGATTTTCACAGCATGATAACCGTCTCAGAAAATATCACAGTATACAGTATTTCACAATGCTTCTTGTTCTTGTTCTTCTTATTATTCTACACCTGACCTTTGAATGAATAAAAACAAAAGCTATAAAGTTAAAAATAAGATAAAAAAGCTGCATATGAGGTGAAGGTCTTTTAGCTATTTTATTTCCAGCTAATGATTATTTTTTATTATGGATTAATCTGCTAATTATTTTCTCCATTAATCAATCAATCATTTGTTTTTGTTTTTTTTAACTCTGAAATCAGCAACAAATTAGTGGGTTTCTTGGTTTGGTCGATTTTATTTGTCCACAACCAGTATTAGGCAAATGTACATAATATAGTGATAGTGATAACCATCAGTTTTCAAACCACGGTACACCTAACAACAGTGCATCACTGCAACCCTAATCCTGCAACCCCTTTTGGTTATCTTTAGTATTTCCCACATTTAAGAAATACAAAAATGTAATTATTAGTATAATGATTCTGGGACATTGCCAATTTGGTAGTAAGCCATAATGGCACGCATCCACATTATATATGCATTATATTCATTTCAATGGGGCTGCCACATGCGTCCAGTGCATGGCAGGTTGCGTCGTGTCGAGAGTAGCCTCGCTGTACAACGACAAAGTTCAGCAGGTTTCAACTTCATGCAAACGAATACAGATGCAGTGCTGTGACTAGCCAATCAGGCAGGAGTAGGTTGGTACGGCATATGAGTGTCAAGCATCTTTAAGACAAGAAGGACAAGCTGATAACGTCAGTATCTGGATTTTTCCAGAATTAATTCAAGACAGTGTTTCCTCTACATACGGGTCGCCGCTGCGCCACAACAGTCCGCACAGCATTTGTACAGTACTACTAAATTATAGCCATATGGAGTCTATAGAAAGTGTCATTGGATGCCATGCAAATAGAAAAGTTAAGTAGAAATAATAAAAGCCTTTAAGTAAAAATATTCAGTTCAGAAAAGCATACTGAGACATAACGAGATGCAATTCATCAATACAGTAAGTGGATGGTGTAGCGTAGTAGCCAACACCACCCTCCTTCCTGTGGCAGACTTTGGTTCGAATCCATGGTCAAGCAAGCAATCATTAAGCATCCTCGGGTAAGACCCTTAACACTAAATTTACCCACCCATGTACCATAATGCAAATGTCAGTGGCACTGGATAAGTGCGTCAGTCAAATGCCATAAATGTAAATGTAATTATATTGCTCACCCTAGTGGAGCCTGATCCTAAACCAACCCCAAGCAGGCAGTGGACTCTGTTCAGAGGCTCAATAGCTATTTAGTTACCCACCCAGTTAATGATAAGTCAATGCATCTTGCATCTTTGGAGCTGTGTGAGAACCTCACATTCTGTCAACAATCAGTTACGAGCAGGCCTGAGAAAAAGCACGACAGTCGAATAACGAGGCCCCAAAACAAAGAGTCAGTCAGCACCTCAGGGTCATTCACCTGCTGCTATACCGAAACCAAACAGTGTGAGAGGTTCACACAGATGCCACAGCACTGTTCGGAATGAACGTCAGGCCGGGCCTAACACCGTGATCGGAATCCACGTAGATGACAATGTACCTCTTCTGCTCTTTACAAACATATGCAAATCAGTTTGCTTCATTACAGCTGTAACGCTCACCTTTGCCTATTTATTCAAAACATTTTCCTCACTGTGCCTCCCATAACTCTGCATACAGCACACAGTCAGAAACACAGCACACCAAACATGGGGTCTGCATTCACAAGAACATTAACAGGCACTTCAGGGAAGTTCAGAAGGTAAAATATGGGAGGTTAACAATACACTTGGGGCATATTCACACCTACAGTTCATTTGCTCTGGTCTGAATCAGTTAACGAGTTTGCAAACTTTGAGCGTTTTCCCCTTGGTTTGGTTCAGTTTCACACGGTGTTCTGGACTCCTGCAGATTTCTGTGCAATTCAACATTAAGCAACAGCAGAAATGGCATCAGTTCATAGCTGTAGTGATTATCTAGGCCCTGGGAGCCGTTCCTGGGAGCAAAGTTGAGGAGTACACCTGTTAGTGGGTTGGACCAAGGTCAGATAATTTTTGCTTGGGACCGGAATAAGACCTCCTTTTCTCATGAGTTGTGGTGTGGCTGTTTTGGTCCGTATCAGAGTGTGAAAATGAAAGGTCTGGTTCTAAAACGTTCTAAAAAAAAGAGACTAGAGCTCTGAGGCAGAAGGAGTGTGGTGTATGGCATGACCCTGTTGGAGTGGGTTAATAGGTACATGTAGCTTGAAAATGTTGCTGTCCCATTCTGCGACTACATTAGATATAATAGTAAGTACATAATGAATACAGCTACGCACATTTACCCTAATAAAGTATAAGAAGATTGTTTGTCTCCAAACCCAATACACTTTGCGGTACACCCCTCCCCATGTTTCTTGGGCTCCTGAATTAGGAGGTTCTTCATAAGTGTCAATAAAAAATATTGCAACACTGTCCACTGAACAGACATCACAAAACTCGCAACCTTAACGAAACACTCCAAACAAACCAAAAAGCTTTGTCAAATGCGGTGGTTAAACTGCTTTGGCTATTTTATGCTATAGTTTGAGTAGCTAGTGGTAAAGAGTCGCGGTAGACTTACTTTTCGACACTGGCTGTGAGACTCAACTGACGCAACTTGCACTAATTTCCCCCTCTTACTTGCCACTTCTCACACATTTTTAACAACCCCTCATTGCCCTCCAAAACAACATCCAGATGAATTTGACTACTGATAAAGTTACCTGCATCTGCCATCCCAAATTTTACTGAACGAACACAAGGGCAACGACTCTCCAAGTACGCAAGGGGAGTGGAATTACGTTCCTCGCGGACCATGGTGCAACACAGCGCTACACAAGACTACAAACAATTAAGAAATATGATTATTACCAAAAACAATAGCCAAACACAATAATTATGAAGGGTAGACAGACAGACGCTACCACTACCCTCACACACCTGTACTTAAGGCTGGGCGATATGGTGACAATACTAGATCATGATATTTAAAGACATTTTCACAATACACAATATTTATCACGATACAAAACCATCAGCAGTGACAGATTCTTTCAAAAAATACTACTCAGATACTCTCCTGTACTGATTACAGTTTTTTAGTCAACATCTGCTGCACTTCATTTAATTAAACTTCATCTAATTATATTAGACGTACACACACAATTACAGGAAACAGAGCCCCTTAAATGTAACACTGTGCAATATTTTTCCATTTCCCATCATGTGCAATTAAGGGTCAGTGTGCAATTATCAGTCAAAAAATAAAATCATTTTTAATAGTTTTTGACTTTTTATTTATTTATATAGTATATATGCGCTGCTAATTTATCTGCTTTTGGTAACTACGTGTCTTGCTATCCCTTTGCTGCTGTGACACTGTGAATTTGCCCACTGTGGGACTAAAAGGACTGTCTTATCTTATTGTTTGTAATGAAACCTGCAGTTCACCACTGTTCTTTAAGCACTAACAATATCCTCAATATGCCAAGAAAAGCTTACTGTGTATCACAATAGCAACATTTATCATGATACAATAATACATCATCATATAGCCCAGCTCTACCAGTACCCCAGCCAACTCGGTAGACATTGGCAGCACCTAATTCCATTATGCAGGGCACTGAAACATTGTGTGCATGACAGGTCATGATAGCGGCAATTTACATAAACGCAGTTCATTGCACCTCTGAGCTGGAGAAACTGTCCCAGTTCCTGATACAGGCATCATACTGAAGGATAACCTCGGAGGTCTGTTGTCTTGTATGACGTCCCCTCAACAAAAGAATGTGTGCACTTCTCAAATAATAGCTTCTTTAAAGATCTCATTGCCTAAGAAGACCTGTCATTAATGATGAAGTGTCATCTCTGAAGTGAAGCAGCTTTTAGTATTAAGGTTTTTTAGGGTTTAGTTGTTATGCTCCATGCGGCAAAAATGGTTGTTCTTAAATCAGGGCATAATTATTACTTACTGAGATGTGGCTTTTATGCATTATTTATTTCTTGATGCAATTTTTATTAGAATTTCTGTTTATTTGAATTTACATAGTGTTGACTGTTCTTGTTGTATTGTACTTTTATTGTTATTGTTATTGTATTAATGTCTGAAGCACTATGAACTGCCCTGGGAGAGAATAGTGCTCTAGAAATATAAATAAACTCGAAACATGAAGCTCTATGAGATCATTCTAGACTGTTCCTCCAAATCAAAGCCCCACAGTACAGCATTTTCAGACCTAAACTCATGTAAAATGTTGCTTTCGGTCATCTAGACCGCTGTTCCACTTTCATTTAAAGGTTTGAGTTAAACAAAACGTACAAAATGTTCATATTTTCACGTTAATCCAACTAATCAGCTCACTAACAAATCCTCTTCAGGAAAGTGCGTGTGTTCGAGCAGGGAAAACACTCAAATGTGCAAGACAGGGAAACACCAAGAACTAGATTATAGATTATAAGGCTATAAACAGATTGTTGCAATTGATATTTTATATTTATTTAATATTTTAAATACTAAGTTTTGGAAATTAGTTTATAAAACACTCTTCACATGGTTTAAAGTCTTAAAATGTATAGTTTTATTTTCTATAAGCGTATCAGAGCACACTTAAACATTTTACTCTTATAAAAACTCAAATAAAGTCAAAATCAAACAGGAAAACTGCTGATTTCTGAAGAATGTTGTCAAATCGTATTTAAAATCATCTTTCAGGTTTATATAATGGTCTATATCTTTTAAAATGCTTAAATACAACAAAAAAAAACAAACCCAAAGATTTGCTATTATTGTACTGAGGCTCTCTGATTGTCTCTGAAGTCTCATGCGTGACAGACGGACCAATAGACCAATCACAGCACAAGTTTAGCGAGCGGAGCCAATAGGATTGGAGCGGAGGCGGGTCCTCTAGAAATCTGAGCACACCCGCACAGGTGAACAGCCAGCACTACTTTATTAAACGTTTATTATTAAAAGCAAAACACCGGTATCTTATTTATTTATTAAAACAACACTGAATTAAGGAGTGCATCGTTAGGGTGATCGTTCAGCACTTCACTAGCGCTAGTGCTGAGCCTCTTCTCCCAAAAGTGAGGAAAATGCGTTAATTAACAAGCAGACTGAAGAGTACACGATCACACTGCTCTGCTGAAATGTCACTGAACTTACTCGTTGCTTGCTTCTGGCTGTGTGGTGAATTAGCAAGCGCGCTATCTCTGTCCCCGTCCGGTCAGCATTTGCCTGTCGGTTTCCAATCAGCGCATGAAAATATGCTCGACATCGCGACGCCAAGTTGTGCTGAAAAGTCTCTGAACTGCGACCTGAACACTGTCTGTGCTCCAAAAGGAGAGTTTAAGGAGCAGGCGGGGTGACAAAGCTGCCAAATCGCTGCGATATTGAGGAGCAGGGCTGAACAGTCGACTTCTGAGTTGCTACTGAGGAGGAGCGAGCTGTGACTGCAGCTCTCTCTCTCTCTCTCTCTCTCTCTCTCTCTCTCTCTCTCTATCTCTCTATCTCTCTCTCTCTCTCTCTCCCTCTCTCTCTATCTCTCTCTCTCTCTCTCACTCTCTCTCTATCTCTCTCCCTCTCTCTCTCTCTCTCTCTCACACTCTCTATCTATCTCTCTCTCTCTCTCTCTCTCTCCCTCTCTCTCTCTCTCTCTCTCTCTCTCTCTCTCTCACACTCTCTATCTCTCTCTCTCTCTCTCTCTCTCACTCTCTCCCTCTCTCTCTCTATCTCTCTCTCTCTCTCCCTCTCTCTCTCTCCTTCTCTCTCTCTATCTCTCTCTCTGTCTCTGTCTCTCTCCCTCTCTCTCTCTATCTCTCTCTCTCTCTCTCTCTCTCTCTATCTCTCTCTCTCACTCTCTCTCTCTCTCTCTCTCTCTCTCTCTCTCTCTCTCTATCTCTCCCTCTCACTCTCTCTCTCTCTCTCTCTCTCTGTCTCTCTCTCTCTCTGTCTCTCTCTCTATCTCTCTCTCTCTCTCTCTCTCTCTCCATCTTTCTCTCTCTCTCTCTGTCTCTCTCTCTCTCTCCCACTCTCTCTCTCTCTCTCTGTCTCTCTCTCTCTCTCTCTCCCACTCTCTCTCTCTCTCTCTCTCTCTCTCTCTCTCTCTCTCGCTGGGATGAGCAGCGTGTTGTGTGTGGTGGTCCAGGGGTCCAGCTAGCTAAATATGATCGATATTACTGAGTTATTTTGCATTAGGGCAACATTAAAATGAGGTTCTGCATCTGAATCGACAGTTTACGATCCACGAGCTTCTTCTTGTCATCTGAGCTCCGAAAAACAACAAGCATTTTTTTTTTTTTACCATTAGTGATGGACATAGAGGGTATTTGGCCTCCAGCCGTGCAGTGAACACACACACATACACACTAGTGATCTGTGATAGCCAACCCATAATTCTGAATGCAGTAAGTAGTTGGATCTAGTGTCTACAGGAGGGTTGCTCTCCAGCAACAAAACCTTCAAGGAGAGCTGCTCATATGCTGGTAAGAAAGGCAAATCAATCAAATCAACCAGCAAGAAAACCTTAGCTGAGAGGGTGGTGCACCCTTCCACTGTGCAGTGATGCTCGCATAAATATGAACTTTACATGAGTCATACGAGGCTTTCTTTACTGTAACCTTTTCACAGAATGTAGTGTTTATGAAACCTTGCCAACTGTGAAGACTTAGGGTAAAATACCAGCAACTCCTGGATGCAGATGTCCAGTTACGACAGATGGCTTCTGCAACAGAATCATGGATCTGGAGAGACACAAACTAAAGCTTGTTTGGAATGGCCCAAAGTTTCATCTCAAATGTTGGCCCTAAACAAACTGTACAGCAAAGCAACCCAAAAATATCTCAGAACTCGAGGCCTTCTGTAAAACAAACTGCAAAACTACTAGAAATGAAATCTCTAGTGTTCTTCAGCCAATCACCAGCTGCCACCTGTGTTAAAAAGTCCTCTAATCACACGTTTTTTCGCTGTTTTCAGAAGTGACGTCACGTCTCTATCTCCTTCCTTCCCACCGCCACCAGCACCATCCCGACGGATGCCCAGGGGTAGGCTCTGCATCCTGCCTCTATTTTCAGGCAGGATCTGTGAAAGACCTGATGGTGCAGGACCTGGGCTGATGACAGGGCCTACGCCAAAGACAATGACAGCTCTAACTTGTTGACAATTGTTCCACCTCATTAATTGTAATGAATTAAAAATAAATTCACGACTTACTGCCTCATGTCTTTAGCGTTTTCTGGTAGAACTGAAAGAACTGAAATAATAAAAGAACTGAAATAAAAGAACTGAAATAATAAAGTGAAATAATAAAGTGTGGCCTATGCTAAACCTTACAGAGTCAGGACATAACTAAAGGATAGTTATGTTCTGACTCTGTAAGGTTTAGCATAGGCCACACTTTATTATTTCACATTATTATTTCACATTATGAAAGATAGAGTGACTGTGCATTTGCTGGATTTTCTGAAAATATATTGATTATGTTTGATTAACTACAGATGCCATGTTCGGTACTTCTTAATTTAAAAATGTGTAATTTCAACTATTAAACTTCTATTAAACAGCTATTCTTTCAGGCATTCCTTTATTTTTCTTGTTTGGTTAAAAGTAAACATCCAGAGGGTATTGGCAGAACGTTTAGAGTCTAAAATCCCCTGTATATATATATATATATATATATATATAGAGAGAGAGAGAGACAATAATGTATCTCCAAAATCACAACTTTACAGGGGAAGAAAAAAACCCCTCTTAACTGTCAATGGAAGTCAATGTAAACATATTTTGGAGCATTTCTATTGGTCAGTTTGTCATACCATGAATCCATCAGGACACAACACACAGTTAACCATTTAACACATAGTGCTTATCACACACTATGGTGCATTACTCAGTAACTACAGGGACGTCTGTACAAACTGGTGGGACTCTTCTTTGGTAATAGAGGTTTGCATTATTAGATGGGTAGTGGTGGCTCAGTGGTTAGAGCGCCGGGCTACCGATAACAGGGTTCGATTCCCGGGCTCGGCAAGCTGCCACTGTTGGACCCTTGAGCAAGGCCCTTTACCCTCTCTGCTCCCCGGGCGCTGGAGTTGGCTGCCCACCACTCTGGTTGTGTGTGTACTCACTGCCTCTAGTTCACCAGTGTGTGTGTGTGTGTGTGTGTGTGTGTGTGTCCACTGTACAGTGACAAATACCTTTATTTCCGCTTCTAGCCAGTCAGCAGACCCTAGGCTGTTTAAGGGGTTAAACAGCTGAAGGTGACAGTGCTGATGCGCTGTTTTCCACTGTGCCTATAGGTGTGCTGACATTCTGCTGATATGAAGGATGATATGAAGATAACAAATCAGGTGTCCTGGTAACCCTCTTGCTGCGGCAGTGATCCTCAATGCACAATAATATTGAATTTTTAAGGAACCAGGCTTTGAATGGAGTTGTTTTGTGATGTAGTGGAGTGTCCCGTTTGCATGCAGTGTGCTGTAATTCTGCTGAAAAGGATGTTATCAAGGAAACTAATCTGCTTCCTCGCCACTGTGGTGTTTCTCCATCATTGTTCACAGTAAAACTCACCACACAGTCCTTTTTTGGGGGGAAATTAGGCCTTGTTCCTGTCCGTGATACATGTAGTTAAGAGCCCTGTTCTTCTGAAATGATTACATAAAGCAAACAGTTAGGTATTGCAGGAATTAAGTACACAGTATGTCCAAAAGTATCCAGACACCCTTTCTAATTCCTGAATTCACTTCAGTCCACAAGGTACACCCACTGCTGACAAAGGCATTCAGCTGCACACTCAGCATTTACAGTATAATCTCTGTAGAAAGGTGCTGTCAATACAGTGAGACTAGTGGGATATAAAGCCCCCCATCTCCCCCAAGCCCCCCTGTGTGTATTCTCCCTGGAGTGCAGGAGCTCCATCCAATACCTTTGGGATGAGGTGAAGTGACAGAACTAATCATCCATCTTCAGCACCTGACCTCACTAAGGCAATCAAATCCTGACAGCACATGTTTTTAGCATCTTATCCAGAGAAAGTAGAGGCTTTAACTGCACCAAAAAGCCTGGATTTCAGATGAATGGCTGAATGAACAGGTGTCTGTTTTTAGGCAGGTTTGACCTGCAATATAAATGAGTTTGAGGCGCTACCTGGTGGTGAATAGAAGCAGCGCAGTTCTTGGAGCCAAATGCTTCACCCACTTTGTTTGTATTGGATAAATATAGACAGTTTATCTCTTAAATATTAGACGTCAGGCAACTTTCGGACTCCTCGACACTTTGCAAAAGCCTTCCCACGCAGTATTTTATTTCATTCGTCATGAATCTTTGAAGCAGTGTGTTTTGAGAATGATAAGTTTGTCATTTTCACAAAATAATGTTTGAAATGTTTGACTCGCATTAAATTTCAGTTTATTTTCTTGGGAATATTTTCCAGGCATATAAATGGGGGAATATAAATCTACGTCAGGCGACTGAAGTTCTACGTCCCAGTTAAATAGCCACAGTTATTCATGGGCAACCTTCCAAACATTCCTAAATATTCCCAAACATTCAGGGTCAGATCTCTATTACTCAGGTTAAAGTAGCACTTGAGGATTAGCAGCCAAGCGTTGCTTTGCTGGACAGAGACTAAGCTTAGTCCTAAGCTACATTTTCTCCTCAATAGGGAGAATTGGTTTAGAACGCTGTATAGTCCAGGAAGGATTAGGCTCGGGAAACCTAGACTCCGGACTGGACACTGGTTTAAAACCAATGTAGGATTTTCACTCTGGACTTAGTCTGTGAGGAGGCTGGTGTGCTCTCCCTGAGGCCTTTCCTGAGCAGGTTTCTTTGGCATACTGTACTTCCAGAAAACTAGTATTTCACAGCAGATGAATTGGCTTTGCTAATTTACCCCTAGGTGTGAATGATTGCTTGTGTGTGGTACCCTGCAAGGGACTGGTGCCCTGTCCAGGGGGTGTTCCTTCCTTGTGCCCTATCATTCCGAGTAGGCTCCGGACCCATCCTGACCTGGAAGAAAAGAAAAAGAAGATGGATGGATGTTAAAGGTGCACGTATTTGTCACCGTACAGTGTGCACTGTACAGCGAAATGGGTCCTCCGCATTTAACCCATCTGTGGTAGTGAACACACACTCACACACACACACACACACACTAGTGAGCTAGGGGCAGTGAGTACACACACACCCAGAGCGGTGGGCAGCCAACTCCAGCGCCCAGGGAGCAGAGAGGGTAAAGGGCCTTGCTCAAGAGCCCAACAGTGGCAGCTTGCCCACAACCCTGTTATCGATAACCCGGCGCTGAGCCACCACTGCCCCTATGTTAAAGTGAGACTTAATAGTTTAGTTTAAATAGTTTAAACCCCTGGTCACATCTCCTGTAGTACTTTCTTATACATCCCCTTGCTTTAAAGGGCAATCCCACAAATGTTTCTAAATTCCAGCTAAGTTAGTGATCCAGAGCGACTTACAAAAGTGCTTCACTGTTTACTCAGAAAATACCCATACCTAGTTTGAATCCAGAAGATACCACTTAGCTTAGAAACTACAGAATTCAAAAGTCAGTATGGAGACCATAGTATTTGACGACACTTCGCCCAAGTACTCCTGGAAGAGGAGTTTGAAAATCATCAGAGAAACCCTGAAGAACATCCAACCAAATCTGGAAAATCTGACTGAAACTGAAAAATTAGGAATTTTCCTCGGCGAAGGCAAAACAGTGACATCATCACATAAACTCCACCCACCCTAATAAAACTACGATAAATAAGAATGTATATAAATATTGCTAGCTATTATTATTTTACAGCTGTAATGAGAATGAATGAAAGCTTATTAAATGTGAATGTTTATTAAAGTTTAAATTAAATTAATAAAAGTTTAATAAAAGTTTATTCAATTATTTACAGTAATACTTCTTTATTAATAGCTGATTATTTTATTTTCATTGTTAATTTTATTCTTGAATATATAT